>NC_044069.1:14226181-14233681 GCF_902167405.1 Gadus morhua
AGAGAGAGAGAGAGAGAGAGAGAGAGAGAGAGAGAGAGAGAGAGAGAGAGAGAGAGAGAGAGAGAGAGAGAGAGAGAGAGGATGATAAAAGGAATGTGTTATCCGTCTTATCCAGAGATGTTTTGAAAGGAACCCTGTTATTAATAAATTCATGAGAGCAACGCAGAATAGAGAGAGAGAGAGAGAGAGAGAGAGAGAGAGAGAGAGAGAGAGAGAGAGAGAGAGAGAGAGAGAGAGAGAGAGAGAGAGAGAGAGAGAGAGAGAGAGAGAGAGAGAGAGAGAGAGAGAATGAGAGAGAGAGAGCGCGCATTTCGCCGCGTTACAAAAGAAAACGAACAAACTCCCACCTCCCCATCCCCATCCCCTCCCTCTCATCATCGCCACCCGCGCTCCTTGTTAGCATTCTTTCACGCCGCGTGTTTACGCTAGGAGCTACGTAGCCGACGAGAAGGCGCGCGTACGTTGCGTCTGGTCAGCTTTCCTATCCATTATCTATCCGCTATCTGCAGCTCGGTGAGAAAATACTGGTGACGAGATCAACAGCAGTCACTTACAATCTATCCTGAAGCGTGGCACACCGGGGCGCCATGCAGCTATGGAGGAAGCCCTAATAACTTAAGCGAAAAGATATTGCAGTGTGTCTGCAAAGTTGGCAGAAAAAAAAGGCCCCTGGAAGCGGAGCCGGTGCTGCCAAAATTCTTTGATTCCTTTGATTTTTTTTGTTGGACGCCGGTATAGATTCAATGTAAAGCAGCTTAAGCAACATTGTGATGTATTATTCATGGGAAGGTAATATATGGACATTGTTATATTGGAAATGTTCAATAAAAAGGAACCGCTTGTTTGTCCTTCGGGGGGAGAAAACCTGCTGTCTTCTGTTTTAATCTACATCACAGCACAGCCAGCTGACATTACCCACTCACGAGGAAAACAGCTTTCAAGCATATTGAAATCTGCCCACATGTAGGCAACTGTATACGCTTCTGTAGCCTCATGCACTGCCGATTCACTTGTGAAATGTTAATAAATTCAGAGGGAAATTACTTTGAGTTTATCTGTGTGATGACAAAAACACACACACACGCATCGATTCCCAGCGTACGATATAAACTAGGAAGCATGGCATTTTAGAAGTGTATTCAATGCGTGTGAATGGGATTCTTTCCTTAGGTAATATGTGATTGCATTGAAGGCTTTCCACGGGGACAATGATATATGCTATTTGATCTGGACAAACTCATTTTATATTTGATGTGGAATATTATATTACATACTTTTCAGACTGTATTTCAAAAATACAATCACTGTTTTTCTATAAACCGGTCATTTAATCGTACATATACTTGCTCACAGATTCCGCTGATGCAATCATTTTAATAAAAATCTCAATATCAAAACAGGTAAACGCAGGTCTGTGTTTGTTTTTCCACACAATCCAAACCAGATTCTGTGCTGAAAAGCATTTGGCTTTTGAGTGTCGTCCTGCCAGGCGCAGAATATTTAACAAGCCAAATATTCTAGCTGTTTCTTTTTTTTTGCTTTTTTAGGTACTCTGCCGCTGTCTGTTGCTAGGCAACCACATCCTCCAAATTGTCAGGTTCAGACCAGTGCCCCTCCCTTTTCTACCCCTACCTCTCTTTACAAAAAAAAGGGGGCAAAAAAAAGAGAGATGGCACAGAGGAGGGGAAGGTACTTTGCCGCACGTGCGGAGCAAGTGCAATTTTGCATTTCTCCCCTGGGATTGTTAATTTAAAATGCGCCCAATATTTGAGCTCTGTACGCATATAACAAATACTGAGACCTTGAATTTAAATTTCCCCCGAATTATTATTGGTATTCTCAAAATGTTTGCCTTTCTCTCTATTTCTCTCTCTCTCCCTACATCTTTATTAAAAAAATCCCCTTTGTTTGTCTCAACCTGTACACACACTGCCACTGCCACGCACACACACACACTCAAACACACACGCATAAACAGGCTCACACACACACAAGCACACACTGACCCCCCCCCCCCCCCCCCCCCACTGCCCCCACACCACACACACAAACGCCCACGCCCACGCACACACACACACACACACACACACACATTGATACATACTGTGTGTCTGTGGGGCAGACTGTCTTTATAATTGGGTTATTCTTCTGTTAGACAAGCATGATGCACTGAGACACACATGCATGCACACACTTTCACTCACGTATACACACATACACACGCAAATCTGTTACATTGCTTTTGATAGGTGAAGACACTTCCATCCTGACTGTTGCTGAGGTATGAGAAGCTCACCGATGCATTTTTTTATCCGTGCGGGCCTGGGAGTGTGCGAAGGGATTTTCCTTCCAGTTGTGGTGGTGGTGCTGGCCACGAGAGCCACCGGATTGATATCCAGAATGACATCGACGGACAAACACGGCCGGCTATGATCGATGCCGCCGCAGTCTCCGGCGCACGCAAACGCAGCTGACCCTGTCAACAAATACTTCCACATCACGTTGATTTCTTCCCTGGCAAAAGAAAGGAAAAAAAATGTTCAATCGTTAGTTTGTGTTTTTGACGTTTTATTTTCTCCTGGATGCTGCAAGGATGCACATCACCCCCCCCCCCCCCCCCCACACCCTGCAGGTAGATGTGATGGGTTTGCGGTATGAATTGGGGGTTGGGGTGGTGGGGGGGGGGCGTGGGGATCTTCTGAACCAACTGTGCCTGGGGTGACAGCGTACCGTGACTGTATACGTGTGGACTGAGAGGGCGACGCAAACGCACACGGACAGAAGTGCACGGCAGAGAGGGAGAGAGAGAGGGTCAGAGAGAGAGAGGGAGAGATTTGAGAGAGTGAGAGAGCGAGGTGGAGAGGGAAAAGTGAGAGAGAGGGAAATGTGCGAGAGGGGAGAGAAATGTGTGTGTGAGAGATGTGAAAGAGAAATGAGAGAGAGGGAGAGAGACAGGAATGGAAGGACAGATTTCCAAAAGGCACGGTGAAGAGGGCCTCTGTTCCTCTACCTCCATCCGTTTCCCTCTATCCATCCGTCTCCCTACCTCCGCCTCCATCCCTCTCTCTCTCTCTCTCTCTCTCTCTCTCTCTCTCTCTCTCTCTCTCTCTCTCTCAAAGAGACCTAGATGGGGGTGAGGTGACCCCGTCCTAATGCACGCTGAAAAGGTCACAGGCATTGTCCTCTCTGGTTCAGAAAGGCCTCCCAGGCCCCCGTACGCATGGCTGGGCTTCAGTGTAATACCTCTAGACACCGGGGACATTCACTGTTTACACCACCCGGGACGTGGGCACACACACACACACACACACACACACACACACACACACACACACACACACACACACACACACACACACAAATGCACCCAAGGGGACTCATTGGCACACACACATGCATACAAACACATTCTCACAAACAAATAAACACAAACACACAGTCGCACAAACACACACACATTTACAAAAGAACACACATACACACCCACAGAAACACACAGATACATGAAAATTCACACAAACATAACACACACACACAAACAAGTTATAAAACCACCTTAATGAACCAACTAAATCCCTATCGGGGGCTGCAAACCCGTTCCAGGTCATCCCTTGACGCTGTAAAACATTGTTGACATTAACAAGGCGAGGAAATTGAAGGAAAAGTCCAAACAGGCCAGCTGCTATAAAGTCCAAAACACGTCCCGGCCGGCGGCAGGGTAAACAGTATGCGTGGGCCAGCCTGCACTCATACCCGTGGTGTGAGCGCCGCCTAGGCCGAGTACCATGGGACCACCCCCACCCCCCCACCCCCCCCCCCCCCCCCCCCCCCCCCCCCCGCAACACACACACACACCCCACCTCCACCTTCCCCTGTGGGCCGGGGCTTAAACAGCAGCTGTATGGTTTGGGGAGGAGGAATTAGTGGGCGTCGTCCTGCCAGATGGGCGGTAATGATGAGCCATGTCACCGCTGATGAGACGGGGCACGCGCTCGATCTGCCTTTCATCTCCGATCGTCCGTTAGCGCCTTCACCTCTCTCTCTCACCTTCTCCTCCTCTTCCTCTTCGTCCTCGCCTTCCACCCGGCTATGCTCCTGTAACGCGCCCTCGTACGACGTTTCCATGCCGACACGAAACGCCGTTTCCTGTTGCTTGCTGCCGTGGTATTAGCACTTCCACAATCCCTCACTGACGTACACACCCGTAGGAATATTGTCGTAGCTTTAATCACAATCATTTACGGCGCCTTCACACCGACACACACACTGACACACACACACACACATACACACACGCACACAGATACAGATACAGAGACATGAACACACCAAGACACAGAGACACACTCACACACACTGACACACACACACACACAGACACAGAGACATGAACACACACAGACACACACACACACAGATAGACACACACACACACATACATAGACACACAAACACACACACACACACACACACACACACACACACACACACACACACACACACACACACACACACACACACACACACACACAGACACACAGACGCGACGCTGTCACAGGGGGTTTTGATGGCGCGACATGTTGGAGGCACTCTGGGGACAGGAGGAGCGTGCTAACAGCAAGTTGTGCGCCGCTAATTATCACTCCCTCCTGATGTGTTTCACCGATATCTGTCCCCTCAGGTGAGACACGGGGGAGGAGAAAAAAAGTAGAAGAAGAAAAAGGAAAAAATCTACAGTTACCTAGCACAGGTGGCTGAATGGGAGCTTCACAGAGGGCTTTGGGGTGACAGGGTTTTGTTTTGCATTGCTTAAGAGCAATCTGCTGGAATGGATTATGTTGGACGAATTAAATTGAGGCTTGCCATTCCACTGTACAAAACTGTTGATGACATTTTATCTATCAACTATTCGCACCGTTATCTGTGTTTTCTTCAATGAATCATCATATGCAACAAAATATCTTTATTGATTTAGTTTGGAACTACACGCCAACAACCTTGTGTGTTGTAAAAATGTGTCACAAACCTTGGGCAGATAATCACAGTTATTGAATGAAGCTCGTAATGACGAATGAGTTTGTGCCTTTTTTTCCCCTTGAGAATTAGCACCGTTCAATTGACGTCGAAGCGAGTGGAAAATATGCTGAGAGAAGCACACAAGAGTGTCACTGATATAGTCACACCTTGATGCCACGACTTATCCGCTAATTCCGAGCATGCAGTCAAGTGTTGTTTTTGTATGAGAAGAGTTTTACACTCTCTTGAATGCCTCACAACAAAAACAAAGTGTAATGACTTCTCCTGAAGCAGCTACTGCTTACATTGAACTCACTCTCACTCACAGCCCTTTCTTACCTCTGCACCGTGGACCATTCCACACACCCGAGCCACTCCAATTGGTTGTCTGTATGTTGACATAGCTTGAACTTTAACCTTGTACGAAGCCGACTTTGAGTGATTACTTTAAGAATGTCCTGACACGTTCAACCTTCTTCTCACTCGCTCTCTCTGCACCCCAGAAATATATACTGAAGCCCCCCTTTATTCCCGGCACCACCCACACCGTTACCTTCACCGCCACTCGTACCTCAACCACCACCACTACCACCACCCCACCTTCCTTAAACCACCACCGCCCCCACCCCCATCACAACACGGTAACAAGTGTGCAACACTGCGAAAGAATAATGCTACAAGCAAGAAAAACAATGGACAAGGAAAGAAAGAGAAATAGAGAGAGCAAGAGAGAGCGAGAGAGAGCGAGAGAGAGAGAGAGAGAGAGAGAGAGAGAGAGAGAGAGAGAGAGAGAGAGAGAGAGGGAGTAAACAACTCCATCACCAACACCAATGCATATTTAGAGAGAGAGAAGGAAAGAAACACACAAAGAAAGACGGAAAGAAAAACAACAGAAAGAGACAGAGAAGGAGAGACAGAGAACAACAGACATAGAGGGAGAGAGGGAGAGGACCACCACCACCACCACCACCACCACCACTATCACCACCACATGGACTGACTTGACAGCAGGGAATATAAGGAGAGTGGGATTCTGACAGGGGAGCTAAATTAGCGTTGCACAGGGGACAGATGGTAGATGTAGCTGCGGGTTGAAACATATGGACACGCAAAAGCACACTGATGCTACGTCAATTCAGACACCACCTCAACACACTCACACACACGCACGCACGCACGCACAGACACACCAATGCACGTTTACATGTTCACATACATATGCAATAAACACTCAGGCTTGCATACATAGGCAGCCAGTGGCCGTCTGTCAGTCCCGCCAGGAGAGCCCGCGGCTTTGGAAAATGCTTGGCTGGACAGATGATGCAATAATGTAGAATTATGGATCTGTTTAATAAACGCAGGCCAGACATGATATGGATGCCTCAGAACACAGTGGGACCCACAGTGAGAGGATTTAGAGCAGAGAAGGCAGTATGAATAGAGAGATACTTCTCAAAATGCCAAGACATCTTAGAAATCAGAGAAAAAAATTATAATTTTTCTTTCTTGAAGCTCAATCGTCCAGCTCAATTCTTTCCCCTTGTCAATTCTGCTCTCTCTCTCGCTCCCTCTCTCTTTTATGAAGCGTAATTGAGTAGAAGTGATGGTAATCCAAGCGTGTCTCTTTGATTGACACCGGCGCATTCCCCGCCCCCACATTTCCCGCCCGCCGCTCGGACAGTGATGTACTACAGATATACAAAGGCAATTAAACACACAGGACCCATATACGCCACAGTGACTGAGCCTCCGTGCGACACCTTAGACGTAAACGTGGAACAGGGGGGAAGCGAGCTGGAAAACACGAAGGGGGGTGCTCCCGCTTTTAGAGTGCGCTGATACGCGGCAGACGTGGCGGCTATACATCGCGGTGACGGCTGTAGGTTAGGGTTCATGTGAGTGTTTGCGTTAACGTTTGCGTTAGCGGTTAGGTGGGCGCTCGCCGGTCAAGCTGCCGAGGCCTCTCGGAGCCGGCAGCCATGGCTCCGAACCCCGGGCCAAAGGCCGCGAGGCTGACTGTCAAGGCACATCCGTCATCCCGCATAACACTGGCAAACGGAGAGGCCCTTGACATTTTGTATTGTTCCTTAGTGGTGCGTGTGTGTGGGTTGGATGTGCTCTGTGTGCTGGATGAAGGATGTGTATTGGATGGATTTATATTTTCCTGGTGTTATAATGGAAATGAGGTGGAATGGCGAAACGATTGTGGGGTTAATCGACTGATGAAGATATTCCGTTTGTGTTTATAATTATCATATTCAATGCCTATTGTTTCAAACCTTGCATGCTATAGCTCACCCACCTCCTACACACTCATGCCTGTATGCACACACACACACACACACACACACACACACACACACACACACACACACACACACACACACACACACACACACACACACACACACACACACACACACACACACACACACAGTGAATAGCCATCCATGATGAGCATGGGGTGGAATATACAAATATAGA
>NC_044069.1:14243681-14246181 GCF_902167405.1 Gadus morhua
TCTTATTCTGCATTAACTAATGTTAATAAATGGTTAATTCATGTACGCTTATTGTAAAACCCAAAACAATGTACCCATATAGGTAATTTGCATCACTACTGACGGACAGCCCACTTCCCCATCCTATGAAGTCTCCTCCGGAAACGCCTCCGTTGTCATTTGCCATAACTGCAGCATGTTTTCTTAATGCTGCTTACGTGTTGTCAAAGTTGTCAAATGTTTTCTTAATTGGCTTGTGGTCTGTCTATTCGCTTGTGTTCTCCCAAGTTGCGGTGTGTTGTTTTCAAATTGATGAAGTTGCTTCCTTAACTTGAGTGTGTTTTTCTATTTGCATGTGTTTTGTTTAATGCACTATGCTGGGCTCTCAGGGCCATTGTTTGTCACAGACTGCCAAAAGCAGGTCATATGCATTCATTAATGAACTTATGAAAACACTTATTCGACAAAACAACTTGAAATCAAACCCTGTCAATCGAACACACAAACACATACACACTCATATAAAGATGTGCTCTCACACAAACACACAAATGCACTCTCTCTCACACACACACACACACTCACACACACAGCAACAGATGAATGCCAACACATGAATAGATGTTCGGTCTGGTGATGGAAATTGTTACACGGCTGACCTCACATTGAAGCTGTGTGCTTTTGTTTTTTGTCTCTCTCTCTCCCCCCCCCTCCTCTCTCTCTCTCTCTCTCTCTCTCTCTCCCTCTCTCTCTCTCTCTCTCTCTCTCTCTCTCTCTCTCTCTCTCTCTCTCTCTCTCTCTCTCTCTGGGGTAAGTGAAGCTATTTAGCTGTCCAGGGCCATTGGTACTGTCGGGCTGAGGCACAACCTCTGCCATCTAAACACCCTCTCCACTCACATGCACACATACACAGTCACCCATGCCCACGCACAAGCACACACACACACACACACACACACACACACACACACACACACACACACACACACACACACACACACACACACACACACACACACACACACACACACACACACACACACACACACAAGCTCTCTTGTTACTCTCCCACCTACATGAATTGCAACATAAACCAAACGTAATTACAATGCAGCAGATCTGTTGTGCACGCACACAAACACACACACACACACACACACACACACACACACACACACACACACACACACACACACACACACACACACACACAGGGACATATGTATTAACACACACCTTTACGCACACAAAGCGGCAATCAAAGTCAGAATGTTCAATGAGACACACATGCTCATGCAATCAACATGTGCAAATAGATCTCTGGAACTCTGTCAAACAATCACACACTCACTAACACACACACACACACACACACACACACACACACACACACACACACACACACACACACACACACACACACACACACACACACACTGACACACTCACACAGAGCAACCCCAAGTCTACAGATGAGTGGCTTTGCAAACCTAAATGTGTTCCTAAGTACAGGGTTTCTCCCAATCCACATCACAGCTGCACCACTCACTCTGCCATTACACACACACACAGACACACGGCCACCTTTATAGTGTGTGTGTGTCAGGTGACCACGAGGAACTATTTTCCTTTCCATCATCCCCTCTTGCCAATTTGCCTTCTGCACCATCCACCGACCTCGTCCTCTCCGTGACTCTCCCTCTTTCTCTGTGTCTCTGTCTCTCTCTGAATCTCTCAATGTCTCTCTCCATCTGTAGCTGTGTGTGTGTGTGTGTGTGTGTGTGTGTGTGTGTGTGTGTGTGTGTGTGTGTGTGTGTGTGTGTGTGTGTGTGTGTGTGTGTGTGTGTGTCTCTCATTATCTCTGTGTCTTTCTATCTCTTGGCTCCCCCCCAGGCTCTCCGTCCCTTTTTATATCCCTCCTCTGTCTCCCTCTCTCTCTCCCTCCCTCCCCCTGTCACCCTTCCTCTGTCTCTCTTTCTCTATCCGTCCATCTTTCTCTCCCTCTCACTTTTTCGCTCTCTCTCTATCGCCCTCTCTCTCTCTCTCTCTCTCCTCCTCAGTCCATACAGAGGTCAGAGCTGGTGTGGCTGCTGTGTGTTTTGGCAGTACACAATGATCCTCTGCTGAGAACACACACACCCACACCCACACACGTGCCCTTTCAACTAGCTGTTCAAAAAGCATGGACAAAAAAGTAAAAAACAACAACAAAGAAAAGCTGAAAAAGTGGACTAAAGAAAAAAAACAAGCTGGATTTTACTATTATTGTTTGCCAACTTAAAGCCATTATGTGGCGCCTCGTTGGTGTGTGTGTGTGTGTGTGTGTGTGTGTGTGTGTGTGTGTGTGTGTGTGTGTGTGTGTGTGTGTGTGTGTGTGTGGGTGTGTCTATGTACAAGGGGGCTGGAGACTTTAACGCATGAGTGTGCATAAGTGAGAAAAGCATTGTGTGTGTTTGTGTGTCTGTGTGTGTGTGTTCCCTTTCTGTTCTCTAGCCATCCCTTCATCCCTTCCCCCCCCTTC
>NC_044069.1:14251181-14266181 GCF_902167405.1 Gadus morhua
TTTCTCAAGTCTGATAATTTCCTGCCTGCCACAATTTTCTACGTATTTCGCATTTCACATATTTCTGCTCATTTCTTTTCCTCTTTCACTCTTACTACATATTTGAAAGAAGTGTTGTTGAGTAGTGAATGATATTATGCATTATATTATGTTTTATATTATTTCTTCTCTCTTTCTGTGGGTCTCACTTTCGGTCTCCTACTTCTCTTTCTATTCGTTTTCATCATTCTCTCTTTATCTCTCAGGCTAATATCAGTCATTGTTCAGAAAGACCAGAGACCAGAGGAGGGCTCAGGATGGGAGACATGTGCACTTTAGACACACACACACATACACACACATTTATGCGTGCATTTCCACTTTATCTGTCAGCCCGTGAGGGGAAGAGCTGATTATAGGGCAGAGGAGAAAAACATAGAGATGGACCCCCCCCCCCCCCCCCCCTTCCGCCCTATACTCCATCCATCCATCTACACACACACACACACACACACACACACACACACACACACACACACACACACACACACACACACACACACACACACACACACACACACACCCTACCTCCCCTATCCAACAATTTGGTCACAAAGTGTTGTTCACCAAGCCGAGCCTGATGAACGATCAGAGCCGATGCGTGTGGACACAGAGCCCGGGCTGGCAGGCCACGGATGTGTGGCCCCCGCAGGGGCCCCCGGAGACGGGCCCACGGAGACGGGCCCCCGGAGACGGGCCCCCGGAGACGGGCTCCCAGAGACGGGCTCCCAGAGACGGGCTGGGGCAATGCTGGGCAGACAGAGGTGTTCTTTAGTGAGGACAGACAGACGGTGGTTCTTTAGAGAGGACAGACAGACAGACGGTGGTTCTTTAGTGAGGACAGACAGACGGTGGTTCTTTAGTGAGGACAGACAGACAGACGGTGGTTCTTTAGGGAGGACAGACAGACGGTGGTTCTTTAGTGAGGACAGACAGACGGTGGTTCTTTAGGGAGGACAGACAGACAGACGGTGGTTCTTTAGTGAGGACAGACAGACGGTGGTTCTTTAGTGAGGACAGACAGACAGACGGTGGTTCTTTAGGGAGGACAGACAGACAGCCGGTGGTTCTTTAGGGAGGACAGACAGACGGTGGTTCTTTAGGGAGGACAGACAGACGGTGGTTCTATAGTGAGGACAGACAGACAGACGGTGGTTCTTTAGGGAGGACAGACAGACGGTGGTTCTTTAGGGAGGACAGACAGACAGACGGTGGTTCTTTAGTGAGGACAGACAGACAGACAGACGGTGGCCAGTGCTCGGGGGTCGGCGAGGGAAAAAGAGAAAAGAGTTTCAGGTACACAGCGACCGCGGCGGGGTGGCTGACCTCTGCAGAGCTGGAGTCTTTTCAATCGCCAACACAGTCCACGCTATCACACACACACACACACACACACACACACACACACACACACACACACACACACACACACACACACACACACACACACACACACACACACACACACACAAACACACACACCCCTCCTTTCTTCACCAGTTGCAGCAGCACTCTCGCTCCACTTCAAATCACCGTTTCCATCTATGAAAGAGGGGAGAGGGCTGTAGGGGCAGAGAGGGAGGTTGGGGCCGGGGTGCTGTGTGTGTGCGTTGGGGGGGGGGAGTGGGGGGGCAAAATCGATAGCACACCAAACAATGGCTTCTAGGCCTGGGGGTGCACGGTGGAGAAAGGTCACGGCTATACATTATGTATGGGGCCCAGCTAATGGTCAGCGCGCCCGCCAGACAAATGGACTGTAAGCATCTCCCCAGCGAGACGGCCGCGCACACACGCTCTCACGGGCACGCGTGTTGTTGATGTGTTAAAAGAAACACACAGCAACACCCTCACAGCCACACACAGACAGCAACGTTAGACACTAACACACACAGCCACACACACACACACACATGCATGCGCATGCACACACACACACACACACACACACACACACACACACACACACACACACACACACACACACACACACACACACACACACACACACACACACACACACACACACACACACACTCCTGTTTACAAACCTATCATACTTGTTTTTGCATTAGTTTTCAAGTTCATTTTTGTTTTTTCCTTTATCTCGTTCCACCTGCTAACTGAATCTTACTTTACGGTGCAGAACGTGAGCCATCGAAGAGGACGCTGCTTCGTTTCAGCCGGGCAAACAGGATGAAAATAACTGCTATTCATTTGCCAGAAAACAACATAAAACACAAAAATAAATCCTCACATACTCCATACTAATGAGCACTCCGGCAACCACCAATCAAACTACAGTATGTTAGCGAGCCGACCTATGGTAGCCCTCTTAAACGGTGTCCACGGTAACAGAATCCAGAACTGTTGCTGTAGACACCGAAAGGATAGGCAAAGTAGAAGGAGAAGAGAGGGAGAGAGAGAGGGAGATGGGGGGGGGGGGGGGGGGCTTGGGAGAGAAAAAGGAAATGAGACAAAAGAAAGCAAAAGACTGACAAAATCTATAATTATGTGGTGGTGGGCTAGCGGTACTGGATGCTGTAGTGTGATGTGGTAATTACCTGGACATGTTAGTTGGGGCAAAGAGCGCAGTATTTATAGAGGGGAAAGAGGACAACCTGACAGGACAAGAAACACTGTGTTTATTCCTCTGTGTGTGTGTGTGTGTGTGTGTGTGTCCGTTGCTGTCTGTGTGTGTGTGTGTGTGTGTAGAGAGAGATTTTGACCTTCATGTAGGAAGTGCTGGAGTTGACATGGGTGCGTCTGCGGTGGGACAAGAGCTCAGGTTTAACAGGCATACTGAAAAGGTCACCGCTGCCAATCATCCACATGTGCACGTGCATAGACATCTTTCTATCTGCACATGTTAAGACACACACACATACACACACACACACACACGCACACACACATCTTTGGGTCGCAAAAGAGTCACGCAAGTGCTTTCAAAAGTCCACATAAACACAAATGCTCAGATGTGAACAACACCATGAGATAAAAAAACAACACAAATGCTCTGTGACACACACACACACACACACACAGACACACACACAGATGCACACTTAGGGAAAGTGGGCGCATGCCAAAACAGTGAACCATGTCAAATTAAAAGAGTGCGCTAGTCTGTGCGCTATTTCACTGTCTCCCTCTGAGGCTGATTTAAAAACACACAGAGACACACACACATACACACACACACACACAGCTACAGGGACACACACACACATTCTGAACCGCTGCCAACAATTCTTGGTGCTGCAGTTTTGCCAGAGCCTATTTTCCAAGCCCCCTCCCGCTCCCTCCACTCCCACACACACCCAGACAGACCCATCAGCATATAAAGTTGTTTTGGTCTATTCATGGATTCTGATTGGCTGCCGTGTTGCTAGCCAAAAAGAATCCTTCTCTAGTAACAACTCCACCTCATGCAGCTTTTCAGGCTCTGGCTGAGGAGACTAATCTTCCTTCTCATTGGCTGATCCCCTTCCTCACTCTGCCTCTACCTTCCTACTCTGACACCACTCCATTCACAGGTCGCTGGGCTGTGGATAGGCTCGCACACACACACACACACACACAGGCAGACACACACACACGCATGCACACACACACACACACACTTACAGACAGGCAGACAGACAACAGACAGACAAACAGATAGACATACACATACAACACTCATAGACAGGCACACACACATCAACGCACACACTTTACAGACAAAGACACAACACACACACATACATCCATACAGTAATTCTATTCTGGACAATCATTTATTATGGCAGCCCCCCCACACCAAACCCCCCCCCACACCTCCATCCCAGGCATCAGCCGGGACATATTAACCACCCTGGAACCAGGCGGCTAATCCCATAGACACAGGTCATCGTCACCCCGTACGGAACAGTACAAAAATAGAAAAAACAGCGGCAGTGTTCTGTACTCCCCCCAGATCCACGCAAGGTGGGGGGGGGGGGGGGGGGACGAGGACGACACTATGGACCGGTGGGCCATCACGTCAGGAGAGGGTCCCCGGTAAGGATGACAGCTCTCAGGAAGACGGATAGAGACTGGCGTCAGGGGTGGGAAATACAATATTCATGATGACACAATACCTCCCGTAGAACTCCATTATTTATCAGGTGTGAATCAGCTCTGTCATCAACTGCATTAAGGGTCTGCCCGGGCTGAAGGTACCCGGGACCAGGCCTCATTAACCAGACACCATGGGGCTGAGTGATGAGGAAGCAGAGATCTGGAGTCGGCTCTCTGTGCCCCAACACTATTTACTTGTGCGGTGATGCACCCATTTTCTCCAGTGTGAATAATAAAGTTCCTCTCGTGGAGGAACCTCTGGTGTCGTTTCTGTTAACGCTCCTCCAGCCTTCTCTGTTTTCACGTTTGAACCATTAGCAAGTTAACCCTCAAACACACACAGACACACACACACACACACATACATCCCTGTCCAAATGGTTAATAAGAAAGGCTTTAAATAGCTGTGGGATGGACTAATGGCGGAAGTAATCATTTATAGTATGCTTTATTAATCTGTTCTCCTCTCATTAGGAACGATATTAACGCCTTCGGTAGCAGATGCAGACAGAGGCTTAAGAGCTCTGTGTGTGTGTGTGTGTGTGTGTGTGTGTGTGTGTGTGTGTGTCTGTGTGTGTCTGTGTGTGTGTGTCTGCGTGGAGTAAGTGGCTTGCACTGTAATAGGGCACCTCATTGATTTCCATCGGGCCGAAATCCTCGTACATTTTCTCTCCTGCTCTTTAATCCCTTCCCTATCGATGTCCTGAGCTGAGGTGACGTTGTGAGCCGCCTCTCTCTCTCTCTCTCTCTCTCTCTCTCTCTCTCTCTCTCTCTCTCTCTCTCTCTCTCTCTCTCTCTCTCTCTCACAGGGCCTTGGGCCCAGCAAAGGACACACATTGTGTTTCTTGTTGAGCGAACACAGCAGTTAAGCACAGCAAATGGAACGCCGACCATTTCGATTGCTCTCAAAGTCATGAAGGATCAGAAAAGTGCAGCATTCATTGCCGGGGATTTTCGGTGTAAGAATAATATCCAACAAACCCACTTTAAATGAAGCACAAGCGCCAGCCTCAAGGTTGAATACATCTCATTCAGTACATGTATAATATATACATCCCACTACAAAAGCATCGGATGATGAAGAAGCAACAGGCGGTAAAGCACTAACGACATACAGAGAGAGAGAGAGAGAGAGAGAGAGAGAGAGAGAGAGAGAGAGAGAGAGAGAGAGAGAGAGAGAGAGAGAGAGAGAGACAGACAGACACACAGACAGAGAGAGACCTTTAGAGAGAGACAGAGAGAGAGACAGAGAGTGAGCCAGATAGATAGAGAGAGAGACAGAGAGAGAGAGAGAGAGAGAGAGAGACGGAGACAGCGAGGGAGAGGGGTGTTGGGTGGAGGTGCAGAGGGCTAGAGCGGGTACCGCATGCTTCAGACAGTGTAAACACAATCCATAATTGATTAACAAGGACGGGCCTTATCAACATAATGCACCTGAGGGTCCAGGGGGATGCTCTCTATCAGGGCTGGTACGGGGCTGCTGCCACTGGTGGTGCTGGTGGTGGGGGTGGTGGTGGTGTCGTTGGTTTTGGTGGTGTTGGTGGTGGTTGTATGGGGTGGTGGTGGTAGGGGTGGTGGTGGTGGGGGTTGTAGCGGTGGTGGTGGTGGTGGTGGTGGTGTTGGAGGTGGGGGCCCATGCACTATGTATGCGTGCCGCTACGCTCCGGTGAACACGCGCTTATTCAGGAGCTAATGAGGCCTTGGGAGATGGTGCGGGTCTGTTGAGGGAAGAAAAAAAACAGCCAACCCCATAAAGGAAACACACCGCCTTAGCAAGCCTCTCGCGTCCCCGACCTCCGTCTGCGTCTGCGTCTTGGCCCCCCTGCGAGCCCCCCGTACCCCCTTCTGCGCTGCGCTTATTCCCTGGGATACGCAAGGACCCCACCGGATCTATACACAGGGTCTGCACATGCACCTGATGTGACGTGTTGAAAGAGCAGGCATGTCACACACACACACACACACAGGACACCGTGGCCCTTATTCCTCCGTGTTTCCCTGACATCCGCAACTCCTCCTTCTCCGCCTCCTATCATTACAATCTCTCTCTCTCTCTCTCTCTCTCTCTCTCTCTCTCTCTCTCTCTCTCTCTCCTCAGCCTTCAGAGTCGGTGATGCGCTGGGAGCAGTTTGATTAGTCCCCCTGTTGACACACAGGGCCTCGCTGCTCCCCCATAATCTGGACTCACGCCATGCAATATGCATCAGAGGATGTGTTGGTGCGTGTGTGTGTGTGGGTGCGCGCACACGCGTGTGTGTGCATGTGTGTGTTTGAGAGTGTGAATGTGCGCGTGCGTGTGCACGAGTGTTTCTCATGACGCCGTGTTTGTGGGTCTGTGTGTGTGTGTGTGTGTGTGTGTGCGTGCGTGTGCACGTGTGTTTCTCATGACGCCGTGAGTGTTTGTGTGTCTGTGTGTGTGTGTGTGTACGTGCGTGTGCACGTGTGTTTCTCATGACGCCGTGAGTGTGTGTGTGTGTGGGCAGGTGTGTACGTGCAGGATTCCCGAGTGCAGTGTGCGAGTGGGGAAAATAAATAGAGGCCTCTATTTTGGTTTCTGGAGGATGAGTTCAGCCGTCGTGATAAGGGTGCGACGTGGAAGACTGACTCACCGGCCTGACTGGCGAGGAAACACACCCACAACCCAGCACGCGAACACACACACACAACCAAAGCTAATCGCACACCGAGACAGAGCTACATAAACACACGCGCCCGCCCATGTAACGCACTGGGGGAAGGAGATAGACGCGACACACGCACCCCCGACGCGAACGGGGGGTTGTTTGGCGCAGTGTCGCACGCGGTGTCATGGCCGCTCCTCACCGGGGAGAGCGACGGGGGGTCCCTGCACTTCAAAGCCCCCCGGCCCCCCCGGACTGTGAGCGGCTAACGAGGAGCACTTAGCAGGAAGAGCAGCGAGTCGTTCCTCTCTGCCGCCAACACACCTTGCACACTCCAATTAAAAGGAGCCGCCAACCGCGGCTTAAATGCACGTTTAGACACTCCAACGCAAACACACACACATAAACACACACACACACATACTGTGTATGAAAAGATCTGTTATGATGCATAGTGCGCCCGTGCCAGGCCTGCAATCATAAGTGCAGACAGAGAGAGGAGGTGTTATGCAAATGCAGAATGATCAGGGTGTTGTTCGGGGTGAGGGGAGTCATCTAGAAGGCAAGGCTCTTTGAATGCCGGCTTCCTCAAAAGAGCCATTGATGTTCTGTTGGATGTGTGGGAGAGAGACGCTGATAGCAGACACAGTGGGGGTCACACTAATAACCCCGCCGGTCTGTGCTATTTGATACAGATAAGGCTGAGCCAGTGTGCAGGAGAGCGACTCTCCATCACTCCTTCACTCCCCCCCGTCCCGTCCCGTCCCGTTCCGTCCCATGCTACTTTGCCACACCTCCCTATCACCCCTCCGGAGAGCAATGTGTGTGTGTGTGTTTATTGTACAGAATCAAATAGAAATGAACATGGGAGAGAGGAGGGGAGGGAGGGGCAGTGGATGAGGGCACAGTGATGTGCAGAGAAATGACTGACTGACACACACACACACACACGTACACACACACGTACACACACACACACACACACACACACACACACATGTACACACACACACACACACACACACACACACACACACACGTACACACACACACACACACACACACACACACACACACACACACACACACACACACACACACACACACACACACACACACACACACACAACCACAACCATATGCCCACACAGGCATACACACAAGCACACAAACTAATTGGCTACCCCATTAGTTATTTATTAAGCTTGTCCTTGTAAATTTTAGCAGGTATCCAGCAAGGGAATAGATTTATTGATTCACTCTGCATCCATCAGGGCCAGGACAGACAGAGAGTGGTAGAGAGAGGCAAAGAGAGAGAGGGAGAGGGGGAGAGAGAGAGAGAGAGAGAGAGAGAGAGAGAGAGAGAGAGAGAGAGAGAGGGAGAGGGAGAGGGAGAGGGAGGGAGAGAGAGAGAGAGAGAGAGAGAGAGCGAGAGGGAGAGGGGGAGAGAGAGAGAGAGAGAGAGACAGAGAGCGAGAGAGAGAGCGAGAGCGAGAGAGAGAGAGAGAGCGGCAGCGAAGGAGAGAGATGAGTACATGTATCAGAGGAGACAGCCCATAGCTGCGGTAGCCGTGGGTGAGATCAGGCCGTGCCAAGGCGTGTTGTGTTGTACCTGGTGATTCCCCCTGGGTGAGCGCTATAGTTCCCTGCCTAATTCACAGCCACACTGGACAGGCCAGCGCATAAATGACCCACCGTACAGCCCCTTCATCTGGATCAATGATCCTCATAAAAGTCCTGATCCAGACTCCCTGTTCCCTCATCCAGGTACCCCAGCCGGGGGGCTGCATGATATGTGGTGTGTGTGTGTGTTGGTCTGTGTGTGTGTTTATGCGTGTGTGTGGGTCTGGTGTTATGGAAGCTATGAAACTTCATTGTATCCTCTTGAGACCCACTAACTGGCTATAGTACTGGTGTGTGTGTGTGTGTGTGTGTGTGTGTGTGTGTGTGTGTGTGTGTGTGTGTGTGTGTGTGTGTGTGTGTGTGTGTGTGTGTGTGTGTGTGGAGGACACACAAAGTGAATATCTGTGCAGAAAAGTAAAAGGAAAAATACAAATAATGAAATAAAGGAAAAACCGGCAGGAATTTCAATCGGAAACGCCAACACGCGGGCTGGACGGGGAGCTGCAGCTAGCCCGGGTTGTGACCTCATTACCACATTACCTCCAGCCCTGCAACGCTCCCTCCCACTCTGCTTTGTACCGGGAACCAGTTCACCTCCGCCCTACACCACCACCACCACCACCACCACCAACCCGATCCCAATCCACCCACACACATATATTGGCAAGTATTGACCTGACTGGAAGGGAATTGGGTATGAGTGTGTGTGTGTTGTTATTTTTGTTAGCCTTGTCTACAGCTCGTTTGCTCTGTCTGTTACTCTAGCTCCTGGCATCCCTCTTCTTCTCTTCTCCTCTTCTGCTTTCCTCCCATCTTCCCTCCACCTCTTCTTCTTCCTCGTCTCCTCTTTCCTCACCTTCTCCTCTCCTCCTCCCCCCTCTCATTCTCTCCTTTCCTTTCCTTCTCCTCTTCCTCTCCTCGTCTCCTTTCCCCTCCTTCTCCTCTCCCCTTCATCTCCTCTCCTCCTCTCCTACCTGGTGTTCGCCCTGCTCCTGACGCAGAAATAATAAAGGTAACAGTTATTATAACATCGCTACACTTTGATTATGTTATGCTGCTATTTTATGATGTCATAATGTAATGATTATATTCTAACATAATATATGATAAACTGCATGAAGCATGCAATCAACAGTTATGTAAAGTATATATTTTAATGGGTGGTAATAAATGTCAATCAAACTGTACTCCTCTCCCAGAATCTTAAAGAAAAAAAAAAGTGCTCAGGAAAGAAGAGGATGGAGGGAAAATATGATGGGGAGAAAGACTAGTTCTGGATGTCAATAATGTTCGTATGGGCGTGTGTGAGTGCTTTTTTTTTAGTTCATGAAAGTGTATACCCGTGTGTGGGCGTCTCGATGATTTCATTGCATGCGGGGACGTGTGCGTGCCTGTGTGTGTGCGTGCGTGTGTTTATGGGTTCATACTTTTCATACATTAACTCGACATGACAGCAAGAAGGCTCAATTGTAAACATTGGATTGTGAAATAGGATCCTACAGAAGTTATACATCCCTGTACACACACACACACACACACACACACAACCCATTCTCTTCTGCTTTCCTTCTCTCTGTGAGTGTAGGAACGAGGGCCGAGAGCCATCGGGCCCCAGGCGTCCCCTCCTCCAGAGCGCTCTGGCGTCCCTTAACGCACCTCCTCTCCAGGAGGCCTAGCGCTGGCTACGCTGTGATTGGTTGATTGGTCCCTCCCCCCTCCCCCCTCTTCCCCCCAGGGCAAATTGTCTTGGATTTGGAAAACCAATCCCTAATCCTCCACGGTTTTCCCTGCCCGTCCTCCTTTGGAGCGGCAGGTTGAAGCATGTAGGAGGACCGGTGTGCAGTGAAGTATTATATATATGCACACCACACACTGACAATTTGGTAGGTAACTACAATAAAAACCATTGCATTTGGCCACACACACACACACACACACACACACACACACACACACACACACACACACACACACACACACACACACACACACAAAACAACACATTGCAGTTGCACAAACACAAAGAAAAAACAGAGAGACACACAAGCACACACTCACACAGACTGTAAAGACATATGGAGTTGTGCGATAAGAACGGTGGATGTCTTTTAACGGTTATTATATGGATTCTCCCCAGTTGGCCCCGAGACACGCGGCCGCCTCACTGTCCCATAAGCGCGACAAACACTCCAGGATATTGTGCCGAAAAGCCTTCGCTTACACCTCCCTGCAAGCTGGTATCCTTCCCGGCTAAACCCAAAAAGCCCATACAGTATCGCTCTCCCTCTCTCACCCAACTTCCTGCTTTCCCCGAGAGCTCCTAAAGCAAACATCTCAATTGTCTATTTTTAGAGGGGGAATACTTTTCGAAGGCTACAAGTCTCATTCTATCTGCCGTGTTGTCAAGCGGCCCTGAATCGCATGAGGCCGGGCTGTGGGAGTGATCGTGCCTCCAGGGGGGAAATGGGCTCCACAAAGCAGGCCTGGGCTGCCGCTGTTCAGTTTAACTCAACGGAGATCTGCCAGCGCTGGAGCTTAGATCGGGAACCGAAAAGCACGCCGTCCCACCCGATGCATGTTCCGTCTGAGCCCGGCACGGCTGCGCTTATGGGCTCCAGCCCGGTATTCTTGGTAAGTTGGCTGTTTATGAGGAAACTAATTCCATGTTGCTTGAATGACTACAATCTGTTTAGAATTAGGTGCGTGCCTTCCCTGTTAGACGACTCCCCTCATCTCCAACTGAACAGCCCACTTCCTCTCCGGGGAAAGACTTGTGAGTGAGTGAGTGGGGTGCCGGAGGCGGCGCAAACCTCACGCTTATACGTTTGAAATTGTAACCTTGATTGAATGGTGATGGAAACGTATTTGACACAAGGAATTATCAATCAGTCATGGCGGATTTCTGAGACATTTGAATGCGGTTCAGAATTACAGTGCATCAAGGTAGTGAAACATTGATTGATACATGATGTTTAAGGTAAAACCTTTATAATACATCGGAACACTGCTTAATGTGATCACTGATTTCACCTCTTTTAACGATCTCCATTGAATCCATTTCACCACTCAGAGAGAGAATGCGACAGGGAGAGAAAGAGAGAGAGAGAGAGAGTGAGAGAGAGACGGAGAGAGAGAGAGAGAGAGAGAGAGAGAGAGAGAGAGAGAGAGAGAGAGAGAGAGAGAGAGAGAGAGAGAGAGATTGTGGCAGGGCATTTTGAAACATGCATGGTGAGTAGAGGTTTAATTGATGCAAAGTGGTCAAGGAGAGAGTGCAAAACAGACACAGAGAAAGAAGAGGAGGAAGCAACAATCTGTGCTGGTTAACTTCTCATCGCTGACCCCACAGAAATGGGCCCGGTTCCAAAGATACACACACAGAGACAAAAACACACAAACCAATATACATAACCAGATTCCCTCACTTTTACCTCCTGCAGCAAGGGTGTGCATACTGTCTGTGTATGCGAGTTTGTTTCTGAATTAGTTTTTGTGGGTATGAGTGTGTGTATGTTTTCGTGTGCATTTTTCTGCAAGTGTCTATGAGCATGTGTCTGTGTGTGTCTTTTGGTGTGTATGTGTGTGTGTCTGTGTGTGTGTGATGTCTGGGCCGCCACCATATGTTCCCGTCGCTTTTTTTTTCTCACCCCTCTAAAAAACCCTGGCTTCACGCATATTAAGTAGCTTCAATTAAAATAAATTCTCCCCCTCACACACAAACACACACACACACACACACACGCACACACGCTCTGTCTCTATTCACAATCACATGCAGGCTTTTCCTCTGAGGATTGGCTGTGATTTGTTTCAGAGCATCTTTGCTGACAGGAATAATTTCGACACTCAGTTTGTGTTCAGGGAATGAATTTAAAGATGCAAAGAAATGGGATAGAGCACAGCAGCCTATGCCGCTGGTGGAAAACACTCCCCTTATCACCACTAACTATTTACATACGACGCACTTCGTTTATTCATTTAGAGCGCATGAAAGCCACTTCAGCTTTAAAACAAAAAACATGTGTATGTGATAAAAAAATTAAAACACGGTAATGTGGAATATGTAACAACACTCAACAAAATACAAAGGTGAATACAGAGACAGGAGAATTATGAGATAAGCCGCTTTATTAAATCATCACGGTTCTAGGTGATTCCCTTCCAGTGTCTGACACTCACACACACACACACACACAATACCGGCTCACTGTAGTAAAAATATATCACAGCTTTGTTAGCCCCTATTGTAAAGCAAATTAACCTGGATGTGCAGGAACATGAAGAGGTTTTAATCACTAGGATTGCTTTAGACAAGTAAACAGGCCTACACGCAATCCAGGTTTAGCCTTGTTCCTATTAAAGCTGTAATGATGTTGAGGTTTTGAGCTGTTGTCGATGGCAACAGGCTGAGAGAAAGGAGGTGGGGGGGGGGGCCCACCTCCTTTCTCTCAGCCATGCAGTATGTAGGCATCCTGCATGGCATCCAGTCTTTCTGTCTCTCGCTCCTTCTCTCTATCCTTATCTGTCTCTCCCTCTCTATTAAAAAAATCACATGAATTCTTTCCAGAGGAGCCTGTCGCCATGGCAATTGTTCCCTTATTTTGGGTGGGAGGGGGAGGGTTGTACTCTGCAGGCGATAACAAGGTGAGGATGTGCATGGTGAGGGAGTTGGTAATGGAGAGGTGGGAACAGGCTTGGGTGGGAGAAGGAGGGAGGAATGGGAGGAGAGGGTAGGCATAGGCATGACTGAGTGCAGGGAAACGAAAACACTTATTATTAAATATTATACTATAATGCAACTATATTATACTCTACTATATTAGAAGATTTGAGTTCCCATCCTCAAACAAGAGTGTAAAGACACAGAGAAACTGGGGAGAGCAAACACACGCGCCCACACGCACACGCACACACACACACACACACACACACACACACACACACACACACACACACACACACACACACACACCTTATGCTGCTGTTCAGGGTAAAGTGATATCTTCTCAGGGTCTTGTCTTGGTAATCAGCCTGACAGTGCTGCAACAAGAGGCCCAAGCTATCCATGAAGCTAAGGTCTTTCCACACTTCAATAATCAAGTGGGAGAGTGGGACAGGGTGACAGGAAGTTACGGCCATGTCACAGGAAATAGGATGTGTCTTTCCCCTCTCCGACTGCAGTATCCCTGTGATTAGAGAGAGCAGATTGAGCTGTCTCTTTACATTATACACACACACATACACGCACGCATGCACGTACGCACGCACACACACACACACACACACACACACACACACACGTGCGCACCCACCCAGACACCCACCCACCCACCCACACATGCATGCACTCAAACACACATACACACACACACACACACACACACACACACACACACACACACACACACATTCAGATAGACATTCAGTAACTTGGACAGCGCAGGGACATATGGCAGACAAACAAAAAATAAACACATGTGTGTGTGTGTGCACTTGCGCAAACACACACACACACACAACAAACACACTCACACAAGCACAAACATGTTGGCTGACACTTGTCTGGCAATTTCTTTTCTTCCAGATTGCTCATCAGCGGAGGGATATCCTGCCCCCTGTTTGTTCTCAACAACGCAGGGAAAAACAAAAAGTAGAGGAGATGGCTAGAAAGTGACCCCTCCTCTTCCCACACACACACACACACACACACACACACACACACACACACACACACACACACACACACACACACACACACACACACACACACACACACACACACACACACACACACAATCAAATGCTCAATCAGATGACATGTCTAAACGGACAAGACACTGGGTATTAAGCACAATTTACACGATCAATAATCCAATGATCATCTCCTATACCCCTTGATTAAACACCAAACATTGTTAACCAGAGGCCGGCTAAACTCTCCTAAGTAGCATTAGCAGGATCTGGTTAGCGATTAGCCGATTAGAGACGTGCCCAATACAATCCATACAGTGAGGACACTGGGAGTAAAACCACTGGGAAAATAACGTTGGGATTACGGTTAATAGTTCTCTTTAAGGCCCAGCTAGGATGGGAAGAACAGTCACATCTGAGAGCCATAGGCTAATAAGCTACAGGCTAATTGGATGCTAACCCTGACAGTCTGTGTCAGACGGTGGTGCTTGGCTATACAGAGAAGCTTAAATGGAGCCGTGTGAAGGGAAAGGTGAGGGAGAATGGGAGGAATTGGGGGAGGGCAAGGGTAGGGTTATGGGGAGTTATGATAAAAAAAATGAGATTGGTAGTGAGAAAGTGCAGCACAGAAGTGTTTTTCTTCGAGATGGTGTGAAACCACCTTCAGAGCGTATGTCACACTTCAGTCATGTCATATTTACCAGTGAAACAGGACGCATGGGGGGCTGGAGCTGGGGGGGGGGGTGACGCAGACGACAGAGCACAGCGTAGGAGAGATGTGATTTGATAAATCAGGATTTGATTGGCGATGGCTGGAGAGCCCACTACCTGCTATTCATGTTCAAATTGGAATTCAATCAGAATCCAATCGACCCCGGCAGTGCTGTTATGATTAGAATGTTCTCCCTCGACCGGCTGTTGTGGCGCC
>NC_044069.1:14268681-14353681 GCF_902167405.1 Gadus morhua
GAGAGAGAGAGAGCGAGAGAGAGAGAGAGCGAGAGAGAGAGAGAGCGAGAGAGAGGGCCCTGATGAATGGCATGCAGACTGAAGTAATGCAGAGTCATAAACAAGTCTGCGTGCGACGCGGCGTTCGCCTTGGGGGACCATGTAAAGGGGAGGGGCTTACGGTATTAAAGTTCTGCTGTCGACTTAACTTGGAGGCAGGCAACCTGAGGACAGTGCGATGACTGCGCGAACAATAATAATGCTATCACAGCTTGCCTGTGCGTTAAACACACACAAACAAACAAGCAAACGCACACACACTCACTCACTACGCAGACATGCTGGAGTCGATACAGGGTTGTGTGAGGAGAGGAGAGAGGAGCATCTGCAGTGATGAGGTCTGGTCAGGACAGTGCTGAGCACTGCATCACAGGGAGGATAAGGATAAGGGATGGGCGGGCTTGGGGTCTCTCCATCTCTCTCTCTCTCTCTTTCTCTTTCTCTCTCCCTCTCGATTCTCAGTCTGGCTGCTCTGCTTTAATGTCTGAAGTGTACGCGACTGCTTTCCCAATAACACAGCAAAACAAAACAAAAGGATACATTTAGGTACTAACCCTAACCCTATTATTTATTCATGTTGATTTAATTTAATGTGAATGTAAATCTGTTTGTGTGTGTTTCATTGAACCCTATATCTGCCTGAATTTCTCACAGCATGCAGTAAGCCCCACGTGTCTGGCCATTGTCTGTCTGTCTGTCTGTCTGCTGTCTGGAAGAGGCTGTTACCACGGCGACTCGTCTCCATGACAACAGCCACCCCATTCCCTATCACCATCCCGGTCCATAAGTCACCACCACCACCTCCTTTACACCTTCCCTCTCCTCCGCCCACACACGCCCCGCGCATGCTTACACACACACACACGCACACACACATGTGCCTACACACACACACACACACACACAAACGATTCATATGTCACCCACTGCATTCACACCCCACTGTGCCCCATCATCTCTCTCTCTCTCTAAGAGAAAGAGAGCGAGACGGGGGAGAGAGAGAGAGAGAGAGAGAGAGAGAGAGAGAGAGAGAGAGAGAGAGAGAGAGAGAGAGAGAGAGAGAGAGAGAGAGAGAGAGAGAGAGAGAGAGAGAGAGAGAGAGAGAGAGAGAGAGAGAGAGAGAGAGAGACCAATCTCTGTAGTATCCTGCTTCTCGCTCGGCCATTGGAATGGGGAAAGTAATGAGAGTATCCGCAGGGTAGCAGGAACTCTGTGGGCTGAAAGTGGGCATGTGTGTCATATGTCTGTCTCGTGTCTCTGATGTGTGTGCTTCTGTGTGTGTGTGTGTGTATGATTGTGTGTATCTGCCAGTGTGTGGGTGTCTCCTATATGTGAGCATGTGTCTTGTGTGTCTGCGTGTCTCATGTGTGTGTGTGGGTGTGTGTGTGGGTGGGTGTGTCTCGTGTGTGTGCATGTCTAATGTGTGCGTGTGAACGTGCAGAGGGGAGTTGATACATGGACAGAGAAGCAGAAGGGTAGATAAGCCAACAGAGAGGGAGGGGTGGGCAGGGACAGAGGAAAGGCAGGGGGGGAGAGATGGATTGAGGTGTGGGGGTCCCAATAACCATCTCCTGTAGCAGTGGCCTCGTTTCCTGGACCGCCCACACCCCCTCCTCTCTGAGCAGCATTAAGGGGAGCGGGACGGGGGCCAGAGACACACCCCACTACCACCGGAGCCCACTGCGGCTCCACAGCCTGGAGGCACACATCTGGTGGAACACACACAGGGACACACACGTACGCACACACACACACACACACACACACACACGTTAAGACACACACACACACACACACACGTCAAGACACACACACACACACACACACACACACACACACACACACGTTAATACACACACACACACACACACACACGTTAAGATGCACACACACACACACACACACGCTAAGACACACACACACACACTAAGACACATACACACACACACACACACTTTAAGACACACACACACACACACACACACACACACACACACACACACACACACACACACACACACACACGTTAAGACACACACACACACACACTTACGCACACACACACTTACGCAGGCACGCACACGTACACACAAACACACACTGCCTTAATGAATGCAATATCCTTCATGTCGCCTTCAATAACCCAGGGTGCAAGGGGAGGGGTGAGCAGGAGGGGCACTATGGCAGAATGCAAGGCTCAGGTGCCTGCCTCCCCACCCACCTAACACACACACACACACTTCCGAACATAAACACACACCGCTACGCACACACTTGATCCATTGCCAGAGCGTGGTCCATGGGACTTGTGATTCCCTCCGCCAGATGAGGAGATGAGGAGAGGAGATAAGAGGAGAGGAGATAAGGGGACAGGGGGCCGAGGAAAGTAGGCCATGCACGCAGTGACCAGCCTCCCTCATCTATTTAACCGCCATTACGTCATGGATACCCACGTGCACATACATGGTAGAAGAAACGCAATACGCACACAGAAAGGAGAGTAGAACCTGCTTTTCATGAGCTAACTCCTGAGATAAAGGGAGCTGTGCATGTCACCACAGAACAGACTCTCAACTGTGTGGGCTGACCACGGATGGGCCTGGATGCAGTGTTTACACCTATATGAATACGTAATACATTTATGATAGAGGTACCATGAGTAATACATGTGTGAGTGCATGTCTGTGTCACTGTGCTTGGTACTACCTGTGTGTCTGTGTGTGTTTGTGTATTTGTGTTCAGCAGCTGGCCCCAGGCAGGTCACTAAGCTGTAGGGGTATCCAGGCTGAACCTCTACCTCTCCCTCTCTCTAGCGCAGTCATGGCAATGTCCTCAGGTGGCCTGCCCCTCACTTTAGTCTATAGCAGAACTTTGATACGTTAAGACACTCCTTTTCACAGCGTCCCCTATGGTGAACTCCACACCGCCTATGGACTTTTTTATGGGTCATCAGTTTGCGTGCCATTCGTCAGGGCCTGCCTCGTTCTCTCTGTCGATGTCCTGAGATGTGGCTGCAGTTCTCTCTCTCTCTCTCTCTCTCTCTCTCCTCCTCCCCCCCCCCCCCCCCCCCCCCCCCCCCCCATGAGCTCTGCTTAATAGCATTAACTAGCCTGTGTATGTTAGCACCTGCTTTGATGTTCTTAAACAACCTATCCACCGCAAGCCAGTGCTAATCTAAGCTAGCCAGTCTGGCGCATCGCTCAGCGGCGTCAGGTGTATCATGGTCTGAGCGATCGGAGCAGAGGGGAAGCGGAGGTGATTATATCGCTAAGCACTCTTGTCGACAGGGAGCGCGCAGCCCTCCCGCCGCGCGCCGCGATTAGCCAGCGTACGTTCTCTCCCCGACACGTCGGCTAATGCACTCTGTCTGACTTCATTAAATGAAATCACATTCAGAAGGCTTGATTGGTATTGGAAATGTGCCGCCGAGATTGAACCAAAAGGAGGATGTATGAAAGAGAACAACATTAGCCTGAAATAAGTATCATGAATGAACAGGCTGAAATGCTTTGGATTATCCATACGCCCGGTTCTGTATCAACAATTTGGTAACACATAAGTCAAGGAAGTATTTTACAGTTCAAACTTTTATTTGAATGTTAAATGAACAAAACGTTATTTTCGAGGTAAAAAAAGTACAAAAAACAATCAAAAAAAACCTCTGTTTTTCTAGCACCATAGCAGACTAAATTCTAAATTTATAAAATGAATGATGAATGAAGGAACGAATCGATAAAGAAAGTTGAGGGAGCAGGAAAGAGGTGAATTGTGATAATATATGATAAGATACGATGATATAAGATTAGAGGCAATTAAGTGCACGATGAGAGCATATGAGAGATGAGAAGATGATCTTGAGGTGGGATAAGATGCGGTAAACCTATCTAAGACGATCAGACCTCCAGGGCGGGAGATGAGGTGAGGTAGGAGAGATGTTGTATCAGGGCCACTATCAAAAATGTCAAACAACACCAAGCCTTAAAAAAATTGAGCATCCTATTGCTGCACAAAATGAATCAATGGAGCAGGTACACTGAATAGTCTCTAACATTGCTTTGTTGCAAAGGATAAAGCAATGGATTAAATTGTCGCCAAACAACAAGCATTACAGTTTAGTCTTTCTTCTTGAGAGCTTTGACTCGATATCTAATGTAATGCTTTATGGCCCTCCAATTGCTGGCCTTGAGAGCTTCCTGATCCAGTCCCAGGCACTTATCACAGTCACTCTTCCTTGGAACATGACGGGAGGTGACGAAGGACATCAGGTGCTTCTCCACAGCAAGGTACTCCTCTGACTGCCGATGCCTTCTATTGAACGTTTGGCGACCCGTAAGACCGGAACAAGAATAAATATTTCTGTGACTCTATGGAAATGTTATTCGAAGAACAAAACTCAACAAACACTATTTTAAGGCTGCAACATATGGGACAAAGGGTCAAATTGAATGGATTCTGAGTAGAGTCTAGAGACTGCATGTGCGTGAATCACAGTTGGACAGAGGGAGGGAGCGTAAAACTTTCTTAGAAGACCTGTCAGCTCAAGTTAAACACAGGGAATGGAATATGGAAATCGATTAATTCAAAGCCCTAGTTCATATGCACATCGACTTCGTAACCGTTTTCAGACACACCTGCTATTTCTGCTTCTGGACACAACAGCATGTGCCAAGGGCTGGGTGAATGGGATGACTCACTGTCCTCTCAGCCACTCACATCCCTGGCCTTGTAGCTTCTAAACAGGCTATGCTAACCAGAGTGGAGAGAGCGACACATAGCCCTCACCAAACGCAGATAAGGCTTTTCCCGATCACATTTTTGTGTTTACACAGCTCAATAAACCTGCAGCCAAAGCCAGATGGTGGGGCTTCAACGTGTCATTTCAAGTGTAATCATCGCCCATGTCATTTCACATCAACACTGCTGCTTTCTTCTGCAACACGGTAACATAATAAATCTATAACATCTGGTACAAGCACTTGCTACCTCTGTTTTAGCCAATAAAAATCAATAGAATACTGTTATAAAGAATGGAAGCAATGATACTTTGCGTAAAGTCGTTTGACTTAATCAATCTAACTGAATGTCAGCCGTTATTCAGATTCCATTGACCTTTAGGGTACTGGCTGTGGGGGCCGATGGTTCAGAGGGAAGCCACCAATGAGATCCCTACTCAAAACCTACCTGAATAACACTGGGGTGCGATTTCGCAGGGGTTATTTGTTTTAAATGAGCCTTTTGATTAGCACATTAAAAGACTTGAAACCATTAATAGAGCAAGGGGGCAATAATGAGGATATTCAATTGAATATCTTATAGTTAGTAGAATTTTCTTGCAAAACAACTCTTGAAGTTTTGCCCTTCTTTTATATCAACGAAAATGGTAAATACAGTGAATAATCATGAGTAAACTAAAATAAATAAAGATCTCAAATCCCAGAGTACAAAAACTAATAATCTTAAAAACACAAAAATAAGTCCATGTACAAAGGATGCTAAAATATGACACGGCTTGTAAGACATTTGAGCTTTGGTATTACTTGGTGAACCCAAGCCTCACAAACAAACCAGAGCTCTGACTGGTGTGTTTGTTATGCCGGACCTCTAAAAGCACCCAGATCTGACCCCATTTAAATCAGCAAAAACCTGAATGTAGGCAGCTAACTTATTAAATTGAAGTAAGTAAGTACGCCCTTCTTAGGAAATGAAGAAATTCGGTCTGAAACTCTAGAGGGCTTTTAATTTGAAACGGATACAGGAAGATTTAAGTTTGCATTAACATCATGATTCAGTAACAAATATTTAACCAATTATATGTGACACAGCAAATGGGAGAAGATTAGAAAACAAGGAGGCTTCAAATCAAAAGTATCCTATGCAGCAAATAGGTAAATAAACCTCTGACTACACTGTATACACTGTCTTTGTTTGCACAACGTTTCCATAAATAAAATAAAAAATAACAAATAGTAAGGCAGACTGCAATGCCACCCTGAACTAGACATAACCAAAAATAAATAAAAGGTCTGAGGTAGAAAAAAACCCTATAAATCGTTCTGATGTTCACTTTAATGCCAATCTGCACAATCAATAATCTCTCTTCAACCCAGGGACATTCAGCAACTCAATTTTGACAAACCTGTTTCTTCCTGGGCCAGTGAGTTCCTCCATAGCCGTGTGTTATCTATGTCCCTCAGAGCAAAGAGAAAGAGGCTTCTGCATCATGCAGTTTGGAGGCATGTGGTCATCGATGACTAGCCTTCCAAGCCATCTTCTTGGGCTGTATTGACACTTCAGAAAGACCATAAATCAATGAGGCTCCATAGAATTAGATCACAGGTTGCATTTATCATCAATTGACCATCAATCCTTAAAAAGAGAACTTCAGATAAGGTGATCTCATCTTTTTTGAGCAACACAGCTCTGAATAGTGAAATTACCTAAGTTAAGGAAACCGATTTTTATCGAGAAATTACCAGACTTATCTGTGCAACGCAGACTGATGTTTATGCATGGTTACTCAGGGATTCCTGAATTGATATCACATTATTTTGAATTAAAAATAAATAAAAAAATCTAACCGTCAAATTCAATGCGAGCCTCACCAACATGTTGCTTCTCACCAGTGGAAGTCAAACATGAAGACAGCACATCTACCATATGTGCTCCTTCTCCTCTGTAATGCTTGAGTTTATTAATTTCCCTCTGTACTCCATCACAAGGTCTCCGTTTTAGAGACGGCCCCTTGGCAAACACCCCTCGACCTAGTGCACACACACAGATAGTATAACACTGCTGAGAGCTGTACACTTCTGCTTTTCAATATCCCCAGAAATTACAGAGGAAGGAGCCTGTCATAACACATCAATAACCACATGACAGCACAGCATTAATAAAAGATGCGAACCACAACAATGCGTGAGAAAAATGGCTTCATTAATTGAAAACCCCCCTACAACTAAATTATAATCTTTTGCTAGCTTTGTTTTGGTCTTTGCATGCTTCTGTCCCAGTACGCTTCAAAATTACGAAAATGCCTTTTTTTTTTTAGGTAAACCAACAGTTATCCTTCCAACAGAAGATGGGAGAACAAAATGCACTGCCTTATTCTTTGCAATTTTCCATTTATTTTGTTCACTAAACCCCAGTACTAGATAGTACTTACTAAAGGTAAGCTGTGATAGAACTACAAAAAAACAAGTGCAATGAAAACACATTAACCATACCGTGCCGTTGAAGAGAGTTGATGTATTTAACTTCCATCTCTGCCTTCCTGTCCCGGCCCTTGGCAACGTGTTCTGTGGCCACCTTTACAACAGCTTTCATGTGTCTCGTGGTAGCCGTCGATAATCCCATGATCAAATACAGTTTTAATGTAATCACATAGCCCCATAAATCATACTCTTGATCCAAGCGATCGATTTGTTAAACCGCCACAGTTTAGTTCATTTGAGCAAAAATAAGTGGTTTGGTTCAGTTTCAAGCACGATTCAAAGATGGATCAGAAAAAAGAACCACACGTCATAGAGGCTAAACTGAGAGGCACCACCTTGCTAATGACCAACTTGCTATTGCGAGCTGCTAATTTAAATGGATGTGGTTGTGTGTGTCCGTGTCTGTGTGTGTGAGTGACAACACACACACACGAGGAAACATGGACATTCAGGTCAATGCTCACTAACCTATGACCCCACACACATAGACACACACCACAAACACACACACCGCTAACTTTTCAAATACACTCAAACTCAACAGCCGGCGACAAGACTCCCTTGTACCTTGGCAGCAATATAACAATAAACAAGTGGTGACCCACCTGCTGCTGCTGAACTGCTGGGGGGGGAAGGAGACGGCTTGGGGGGCGAGCGGGGTTAAGGGTGAAGGGGGGTTGGCTACTTATTGCCTGTATTCACCCGACACTTGGAAATACTTCAAAACTTCTCTCTCTCTCTTTCTCTCTCTCCCTCCCTCTTTGTATATCAGTCTCTCTCTCTCTCTCTCTCTCTCTCTCTCTCTCTCTCTCTCTCTCTCTCTCTCTCTCTCTCTCTCTCTCTCTCTCTCTCTCTCTCTCTCTCTCTCTCTCTCTCTCTCCGTTTCCCTACAAAACGTTTTTTTAGTTGCCACGCCAACCAAACATCCGAGCCAATAACAGTCAGGCCGCACGCAGGGCACCCAGGCATGGTCGCCATAGAGACCGCTGAGAGGGAAACGACGGTCATGGAGAGGGAGAGAGGGAGAGATGGCAGGACAAGCTGTGTGAGAGATGGAGGGAGGAAAGTCAATAGGACTGATTATTACAGACACATGGATGGAGAGGAAACGTGTGTGTGTGTGTGTGTGTGTGTGTGTGTGTGTGTGTGTGTGTGTGTGTGTGTGTGTGTGTGTGTGTGTGTGCGCGCGCACTTTGTTGGGTGGTGGCGGTAAAGGAAGGAGTGACATGCTTTTATTTTGTTCCTCACTTCCTGGAGAGGCATAAACACAAAGATTCACCTCATAAACACACACCTCAACGCCGACCCAAAAACACAAAAGGACTCAGTCGACAATAGGTCCAAAGAATCGTTCTGAAAGGAGAGACTACAGAATAGAGGGGTGAAATGATGTTTAGATCTGGTCAATTGGAAGTTGGGACAAAGAAAGAGGAAAGTTTTGGCTCAACAAGTGATGTGGGGGCCGTGCTGCTGCTGTTATACAAGCGGCCCTCCTACCTGCTCCCATTGAGTAAGCCGGAATCGGGTTAGAGAACTGCCTTTCCGTCGCCTCAAGGAGAGACATTTACTCATGCTAGGGTTGCATGACAGCGTTTTCGCAACAAAGGCACCAACGCAGCAGATGACGGCGGTGGGCACATGCACATCTCTGCCATTGTTTTCCCTGATTGTTCCCGGAAAGGCCTTTTCTGTTTGTCTGTGTGTGTGCCCATGTGTATGTGTGTGTGTCTGTGCGTGTGCCTGTGCGTGTGTGTGTGTTTACATGAGCACATCTATGAGCACATTAACGAGATTGTAAAGTGTGTTTGTATTCAGGATGGGGTCGAGTTGTGTATATGTTTGTGTGCGTGCCCCTGTGTTCTTATGAGTGTGTCTGAGTGTGCAAAGCCATTGTGTGTATGCGTGTGTCCGAGTTTGTTTAGTTGTATGCGGGAGAGGGACGGGTTTTGTATGTGTGCAAGTGCGGGAATGTATGATCTTGTTTGTGTGTTTGCATGTGTGTGCATGTATGATCTTGTGTGTGTGTTTGCATGTGTGCATACGTGTATGATCTTGTGTGTGTGTTTGCATGTGTGCATACATGTATGAACTTGTGTGTGTGTGTGTGTGTGTGTGTGTGTGTGTGTTTTCCCAGAGTATGTTTTTACTTGATTAACTTCTTTTTTTTCTTCCCCAGCAAATAAGGAGCCAAACTCTTTGCCGGAAGATTAAAGCTGCTTTTCATGTCAGTTGGGGTCAGTCCTCCGTGCTTAACCTCCATCAGACCAGCCACTGGCTGTTAAATACTGACTCATCTCCCTCCTCTCTCTCCCACACCCGCCCTCTCTCTTGCCCACCCCCCACTACCAGACTGACACACACACAGTCTGTGTACATTTCAGAGCGCTGGCTGGAGAATGAGATAGATGGTAAACAAGGCTGACGGAACAAGCTGACCTCCGACTGTGTCCTCTCTCTCTCTCTCTCTCTCTCTCTCTCTCTCTCTCTCTCTCTCTCTCTCTCTCTCTCTCTCTCTCTCTCTCTCTCTCTCTCTCCTTCTTCTCTCTGACTCGCTCTCTTTCTCTTCTTATCCTGTATCTCTCTAATGTCTCTTCCAATCCATACGTGACTTTCCACACTGCCCATGATGTCTTTCCAATCAGCTCCACAGCTACAGCACAAATACATGCATTTGACACTTTGACTCCCGGGTAATTGTCTAGAATTGTCTAGATTGTGTACAGCCTATAAAGTTAACTTTAAGTAGCTGTGCTGGTGACATGCTTATAAAACTCCACACACACACACAGTCAAATCCACCACACAACACCACTGCCTATTACTCCATCCAGAAGCCGATGGTCTAATCAATGCATCTCATTGGGAGTCAGGGACGTACCCCAGTGTGTGTGTGTGTGTGTGTGTGTGTGTGTGTGTGTGCGTGTGTGTGTGTGTGTGTGTGTGTGTGTGTGTGTGAGTCAGTCAGTGAGTCAGTGAACGAGTGCGTGAGTGCATGCGAGATTGAGAGCGAGAGAGAATGAGAGAACGGAGGAGAGAGAAAGAACGAGAGGGAATAGAAAGAATAGACAGCAGCAGATAATGACGAGAGGAAATGGAAGTAAGCGGGCGCTAAATGTCACACTCAGTCTCTAGGGCTGCGGCACAATGGTTGGCCAGGCTGGCAGGGCTGTTCACCACTGGACAGCTGGACAGCCCAGACACACCAGGCAGGAATTAGGGAGGAAAAGAGAGAGGACAGGAGAGAAGATGGAGCTGGCTAGTGAGTGACTAACCTGAATGTATGTGTGTGTTTGGGTGTGTTTGGTTGAGGAGAAGAGCGTGTGTGGGTTTGTGTGTGAGTGTTTGTGTGTGTGTGTGTGTGTGTGTGTGTGTGTGTGTGTGTGTGTGTGTGTGTGTGTGTGTGTGTGTGTGTGTGTGTGAGAAGAAGAGTGTGTTTGTCTGTGTGTGTGTGGGTTTGCGTGTGTGTGTATCTGTGTGTGTGTGTGTGTGTATGTGTGTGTTAGAGAGAAAGAGTGTGTGAGTGTGTGTGTGTGTGTGTTTTTGTCCCCCCCAGCTTCAATCTGCTGAACCGCGTGTGCGTCTAATTCAGAGTGACCTCCCCATTGTGGGCGAGCAGATGAGTCGGGTCGGCTGGCGTGCGCAGATTGAATGGAGGTGCTCCGGTGCCAATCCCCCCCTCACACACACACACACCCTGCCGTACCCCATGTGTCTCGCTTCATTCACCTCAAAACAACACTCTGTCGCTAGGCGCAGGGGTATACTAACACACCAGGGCCAAACACACGCACACAGACACACACACACAAGTGCCTCAAATTAATGACACAGTAGAATGCATACGTATGCGTGCAAACACACACACACAGCTTCACACAAGCACCCGAACATGTGTAATGTCGTGTATATCTCTAGAGGAAGAACAGCAGAAAACATTCAAGCAAAACACAGGCGCACATACACACGCACCAAAAACATTGCATACATTGATTCACACACAGACATGATAGTCGCACACACACACACACACACACACAGACATATATTGACACCACTGTTAGGTGAAGAATGAATGAAGACACAAGCATCAACATTACATAGCTGAAAACATAAACTCATTGTTGGATCTAGAGAAAGGATGAATAGACAGACATACTTGTGGCACACACACACACACATTCACACACACTTATTTCTCAGGTCAGAAAACTGAGCCTTATCTGTGTCTCTTTGTCACTCCTCTCCCTTACTCGTTTCCTCCTATAGTAGATTCACATGTGAGGATCACATAGCACAAGGGCATGTGACATTCACAACACACACACACATCATAGGCTTAATCTCCTGTCGCACACACAAATATATATAACAAATACCTAGTTTATATTACACAGGATATACCTATTTTGATCCGGGAGTCAATTAAAAGAGCAATAGATGATGTGGAATATGCATCACTGGTTGACCTTGTCACACACACACAGACACAGACACAGACACACACACACACACACACACACACACACACACACACACACACACACACACACACACACACACAATGAAAACAGCCAAAGGCGTTCCCGTGGCAGTAGTCTGTCATGGCCTACCAGCTAAATAACCCACAGTAGTATAGAGGGCTAATAATCTGCATTAATGAAATGGGAGCTAGTCACAGAAACATAAAGCAGCAATCAGAAGGTTTTTAGTTCAAACCCCGGCTAGCCCCCCCACCCCTCTCCTAGGACAAATACTACGGCAGTGTCCTTGGGCAAGGCACGTCCATCAGTTTTCATGAGCCAAGGTGACGGTATATTTACGTTGATTTAGGATTCACAGCTCTACAATTCTCTTGAGTCCTCTCAATATGGCCGAGGATCGTGAACAAAAACTCCCATGATGCATTGCGATGTAAGCCCCGTACAAATAGGACCCGCAGAGAGGATTTGATAAGCAACCGCATGTTCTTGTCCGTTGATTCACTGCACTTGGCTAGGGAAGTGTATTAGTAAAGTATTTTACAAAAATATTAGACGTACGCATCAGTCACATGTATTTTTTTATGTTTAATGATTCAAATACTTCTACAATCTCTCTATCTACAGGGGTTTCGGCGTGATGGCAGGTGAATACCGGGCGTAATCGGACGTAACGGAGCTCTTTATCTCCACAATGAAGCAACGGTTTTATTTCATCAATGTATTTTATTAACTGAGATTTATTATATCATTCTGTATGAACGCATATAATGCTAATATTAGCCTATACTTTTGACACATTGAATGCCGTGTATATTGTGAAAGGTTGAATCGTTTGTTTTGTGGAAACACTGAGCCTCGCCTATAGAGAACTATCTGGAACCCCGATAAGCCAAATGCTTATTTTCAAGCGCTCAAACGACGCAAAAGTTACAGGAAAGCAGGCGTCATTGAGCCGCATATATGAAAAAAGATATGATTAATGATTCATATGATGATGAGAATGGGTCTGGCCTGACGAATCACATTCAACTATAATAAATCTGAGTCTAGGAAAGCCCCAGTGCATTTACATTTTACCATAATCTGTGCCTTCCTTTTATGGGAAAATGGGTCAGAAGTGGCAGAATAAAACATTCCAATCCTGTATGCTACAGACACATCGGCAAAGTCTCAGCGTCTTAGAGGGAGGGATGGAGGGAGGAGGGAGGGGGGGAGAGAGAGCGAGAGAAAGTGAGCGAGATAGAGAGCGAGAGAGAGAGCGAGCGGGGAGTGGCAGAGCAACAAGGCTGCTGAGGAGGCATAAAAGTGAGCTCAGGGGCTCCTCCTTCTCCATCACGTTGAAGGAATGTAATAATCCAATTATCCGCCGACGAGAACCCGCACCACTTTAGGGTACCACACACAAGAGGGCACGCACACGCGCACACACAGAGAAACTCAACACAGTACTTTTGAAGCTGCCAGGTTTTAGGTTTGGTAGATAAGCACACACACACACACACACACATGCCCAATTGCCCTTTTAAAGGCACTCGGCCAGCACAGACACACACAACCTAGGCGGACGGGCGTTCGATTCCCATGCACTAATTGAGTCGTACGTGTCCGAGCGAGAGCGGTAGCGGTAGCCGCGGCGCAGCTAATCATGGTTATTGACGGCCATTTATGAGAGGTCAACAACATGTTGTATTGAGGACTGCTAGTCTCACACAGATGCTCTATAGGGCGAGACCAAGCTGTTCCCTGGGATTAACCCACCCACACACACACAAACACACACACACATACGCACGTATGCACAGATATGTAGGCAAACCTAAACACACGCACACACACACACACACACACACACACACCGTAGAGCGCAATCACAAAATGTTATTTGAGTGACAAGATGAACTCGGCACATGTACCTCGTCCACAGAATTGGGAGAGGTATTCAACGTGAGCACTCATCCCTGGCGCTCTGAGGCCTATTGGTGGACACATCTGTCACTCCTAAATAAATCAAACACACACTTAATTTTCCTGAGTCATTTGCAAAATGGAACGAACTGAATATGTGTCTGTGTGTGTGTGGGGGTGTGTGAGTGACACAGACTGAGGAAATCTGGACATTCAGGTCAATGCTAAATGCCTTTAATTAATCTATAACCACACACACACACACACACACACACACACACACACACACACACACACACACACACACCGAATCAGCCTCACAACGATTTAAAGTAAATCAGTATTGACCTCTGAAAAAAAAAAATATATATATATATATATATAATGTGGCGACCGCCACATTATATATATATATATATATAATGTGGCGACCGCCACATTAGGAGTTGAAGACCGAACTTGTTTGTTTGTTTTTGTCCGCGACCCCTTTCACCCACAGGGCTTAGCCCGCCACGGCATGGCCCATATGGAGGACTTACCAGCGAGTGTTAGCGTAATCAGGCAGGGTTAGCATACATTACGCTTATAGGCTCCATGACCAAAATATATATTTATTGAAGGATTGGAATATAAAATCCCGGTTCCCTATGAACACAAAAAAAGAAATGAAATCCTAAAGCAAATGGTTGTATGCAAGCATACCGCCCGTATGTAGTACTAAGAAGGATATTTTTTCTAACATTACCATTTTATGGTTTGAGCGATTTGAGTTACGTGTGTGAGAAAAAGTATCCGACACAATGCATATCCAGCAGTTTCTACAAAGGGAGAATTCAGCACGAGTAAAAATGTTTTGGTTGCGTCAACACCCCCCCACCCCCCTCCCCCTCCCCCTCCCCCCCCTTTAAAAGGCTGAGAACCACAGCATTTTATGTCATTAACTTCAAATGAGCATCCATTCAAAGTGCACGGGCTGCTGGCTTCAGCTAGCGGGAGTCACTGGCAGACACACACACACACACACACACACACACACACACACACACACACACACACACACACACACACACACACACACACACACACAGGCAGAGAGAAAGGGGATATAGACTAAAAAGGAGATAATAGGGTCATGAGAGATGTCACAGATGGTGCCAGCGGGGCGTCCTCATTGACCACGCCCCAGATAACACACCGTCCAGCCCAGCGCCCCCAAACCCCCTCCCTCCCCCCCCCCCCCCCCCCCCCCCTCCCCCCCTGTCCCCCAACGCTCTCCCATCCTCCAATGATCACCACCCCCAACCCTCTTCCCTCCGCTGGTTTACCAAGGTTTGACTCTGTCTTGTGACCCCGCGGGCCCAGCTAACACACACACACACATACAAACACACACGCACACACACACACACACACACACACACACACACACGTACGCTCAAAACCATGCAGACAAACACTCTGCTCCAGGACCCCCTCTCCGCTCCGGTCCTGACAAAGCCCTTTTGCCATCGCGTCGCAAAAAATCTATTTCCCTGAGGTGCCGGGCCAAAGCAATTTTGATCCTACAGTCTTATCTGTCCCATCGAAAGCACACACTTCCAGAGCAGCCAAACCGAGACACAACAGGGACAATTTGAGCTCCCACAGCCCTGAAATATGGCAACCGTTCAATCGCTGTCACTGACTTCTCCCCTCTGCTGTACACAGAATAAGATAGTGTGAGCCCCCCCCCCCCCCTCCACCTAAGCACCAACTCTACCATGCCCTGGGCACCCCCACCCCTCCAGCCTGCTACAACCTGGATCTCTGCTGCCCCCTTCCACCTCCCACCCGTGCCACAGCCTGCACCCCCTTCCTCCCCCACCACTGCACACTGACCCCCCCCCCCCCCCCAACACCACCCGTTCCCCACCCAACTCTCTCGCTCTCTCTCTCTCTCTCTCTCTCTCTCTCTCTCTCTCTCTCTCTCTCTCTCTCTCTCTCTACTCCCCTTCACCAATTCCTCCCCATCATCTCCTCTCCTCTCCCTTTATCTCCCCCCCCTGCCCCGGGCCTGTGTGATCTGATTACGCCGTGGCGATCGCCTCCAAAACAAAAACGAGCCCAGGCTGTCAACTTAAGTTCTAATCAGGCGGAGTGCCCCCCCCGCCCCCCCTCCACGCCACAGTCAGGGAATAATAACACGGATCTCCTGTGTTATTCAGCGCTGTGTGTTTGTGTGAGCCGCTAAGACCCTGGCTGGGAAGATATAACCTCAGTGACATCTGAACTCACGGAACACGGCCTTGTTGATGAAGCTCCCCAAATCCTTAGGTTAGATGGTGAGAGTGTGTGTGAGTGTGTGTGTGTGTGTGTGTGTGTCTGTGTGTGTGTGTGTGTGTGTGTGTGTGTGTGTGTTAGTGTGTGTGTGTGTGGGTACGTACATGTGTGTGTACCTGAAACATCATCTCTTGGCAACGAAATCCAAACGTTTTCAGGAAAAAGTCAACAGCAAAACCTATAATACCTACATAATACCCATCCATCCTTCATGTTTAGGCACACACATGTAACCACACAGGTGGGATATTAATTCCGCTGCAGGCAAAAAGAAAAGGGCAGAGAAGAATGCCAGAAGGAAAATGAAAAGCGAATCATAACAAACAAAAACAATTGCTGGGGAGTGTGTGCTACAGTTTGGATTGGGGGCAGATTAAGAGAGATACTATTTGGATGGGATTGACCATTTCAGGTTAAGAGGTTCGATCAGCAACTTAAATATGGTTTAGGAGCATCCGACGAGATGATGTCACACATGGTTAATCCGGCCATGATGGTTTCGGTATGATTTAGAAACTCTGTGTAATCCCGTCATGATTTCAACGGTGACCTGAAATTGGTATGGAGGTCCTGGAGTAAGGTAGGTGTGTGTGTGTGTGTGTGTGTGTGTGTGTGTGTGTGTGTGTGTGTGTGTGTGTGTGTGTGTGTGTGTGTGTGTGTGTGTGTGTGTGTGTGTGTGTGTGTGTGACTGTGAGTTTGCTTAATGTGTATACATGCCTATTGAATGGGTGTGACTATTAGATTGAGGAAAGGGTTGTTGTTTGACCGGGGGGGGGGGGGGAGCATGTGTTTGAACACAAAATTTGCAGGGATGTAGTAAGGTAGAAGCGTGACTCATGCACCCCCTCACCTTTCTTTAAAAATACACCCTCCACACACACACACACACACACACACACTCTCCCCTTACCAGCGTAACACACGCTTCAAGCCCTCAAAATCCCCTGAAAGCTTTTGATCCTTTGAAATAGTGGGACCCCCCCCACTCCGACAATCACACGCAAACACACACCCTTCCCAACTCACCACCACTCCTCTTCCTTGCTCACCCTCTACAGCACGGGGCTGATCGCCAACTGAATTCTCTCTCTCTCACTCTCTCTCTCATATTTGTGAGTATCTGCTTGTGTGTACCTGTGTTTATGGAAGTGCATCGTTTGTTTGAATATGTGTGTCTGTGTAATCATAAGAGATGGTGTGTGTGTGTGTGTGTGTGTGTGTGTGTGTGTGCGCGCGCGTATGTGTTTGAGATCAGGACTGGATCCCGCTCCCTCACCTGAGAGAATTCCCCATCCCGAGTCAGCCTAGCACAGATGAAAGTGAATGATGGGTGACCTGAAAATGTCACCAAAGTGGGGAGAGGGAGAGAGAGTGAGAGTGAGAGGGAGAGACGTCGTGAACAACAGAGGGAGAGACAAGCGACAAAGGAGGTACAGGCGTGTTCCAGGGATTCTGTGATTTAGGGGAAAAAATAATAACTAACTGAGGCCATCAAAATCACATCTGTTTTCAAGTGATCATCTTAATAAATGATAGTTCCTGATAATAATAAATAAATAAACGACAATAACAAAAAAATAGTACATTTACAAGCTTCTCGCAATATCACCAAATCGAATGATTAAAAATGAAAATGTAATAACAAAAAAAAGGTGTAATCATCACAGTAGACATCAAGGAAATCAGGGAAAGGCAAATACAAATATAAAAAGCTTTGTAAAAGGTTAACTGGTTAAAATAGGGCCTGGTTAAATATGGCATGGCAATGATGAATAAATATTAAATGTGCGCAGGCGCACGCGCACACACACACACAAACACACACACACATACACACGCACGCACAAACCAATCACTGATCTCCTGAAGCAAGTCTCTCTTTTGCTGACTTTACATTTAAATGAGTGAGCGGATAATCCTAATGTTTGTTGCTTAGGGGGGGTCACTAAGAACCGTCCCATGTGTAACCATGGCAACAGACAGCCAATGAAGTCTCGGCAAAGTCATCTCAAGTCAAAACATTCTTCACATGTGAACAATGAGAGGTAAGGGGTGACTTTTTCATTTTGGATTGCAGTTTCTTTGAAGGATAATGGGGGGTAGGGGGGGACGACAGTCATATATTATCATCCTGCTCTAGCACTCGCTCTCCCCCTCCCTCACACATACACACTGCATGTACAGTGAACACATGCATACACACGTAAAGTGTACACACACACACACAAGGTGTACACACACACAAAAAAAAACACAGCTGCTTATCTTTACCTCCCTCTTCCGTCATTGGCTGAATTGTCCCAGAATATTCTCTCTCTCTCTCTCTCTCTCCCTCCTTCCCTCTCTCTATACCCCCCCCCCCCCCCCCCCCCCAGAGCTGGTGCAGAAAGTGGCGTGTAATTATGTCCTAATCTTTGACCAGTATCGCTACTGCTACAGGGCTGTTTGCACAGAGCACTGAGTCAGAGTAATGGGTAGACATGCCCGGACATGCATGTGCAGAGAAAACACACACCCACGCACACACACAGACACACAGACAGATGCACACCACGAGAAACACACAACAACATACACCCTCGCACATACCAACTTACACATGGGTGTACCACACGGCCCATCAACTCTGCGCATAAATGCATAAATGCATAAATAAATAAAAAAACACACCAAGCACCCTCGATGGATGCCGAGAGACGGTCGAAGACGGCGGCGTTAAGTTCGATCAACTGGACGGAAACTAACGCATAAAAAAACCCCGCTGGATTACTCAATTGGAGAGTGGTTCTCCACGTTGAGCTGCTGTATCCCGGCGTCATGAATGCGTAATGCGTTTCGCTGCGGGCCTACTTCACTGCTGTCTAACTGTGTGGAGCCCGGCTGCGCTGAAACTTTGCAAGTCTTGTCTCGCTGGGCCTTGTGCGGCGGAGATCAGAGGGGCCGCCAGAAGAGCCCCCGCTGGAAGGAAGAGAAACGACTGACGGCGGCTGCCGAGTGCGGCCGCTGCCAAGGCTCCGACCGACCACAATTGCGAGCATGTGTGCGTGCGGCTAGGCGTGTGTGTGTGTCTGTGTGTGCGCGTGCGTGTTGTGGACGCACACACACACATGCACGCATCTGCTTTTGGTGTAGTCCTCACATGCTGTATGGATCTATAGCTGACGTGCGTTTTGCATTAACCATGCGCACACACACAGGCCGCCCGCACGCGCACACGCCACCACATGCACAAACACGTGCACGCATATGCTAACAAACACTTGACTCCGTTTCAGAATGTGCAGTATCAATTCCAAGTAGGCCAGCGGTTTGGCTGCCAGAGATCATAAACAAGCCCCGATCGGTCAGTTTATATGAAACCAAACATGGACTACATCAAGTAGGTATAAAAAAAGAGCCCACAGGATACATCTCCTGGCAGCTAAGTGTGCAAACGACTCTCCCATTTGCAGATTCAGCTGCTTATCCATGCCGGCGCCTCGATGCATGCTTATCACACCAGCTATGGTGTTGGATGCTGCTGGCATTGATTGAGGTAGGCTCATAAAAACGGCGGAAACGAAAGATAAGGAGGGGACTTTTGGGGCTGGTTCCCATCACAGGTAAATTGAATGCAGATGATGCGATATGCAGTGATGATGAACTCGGCAGCGCAAGTCATACCAATCAGACTAGTTTATATCCTGCTCTTGAGCGAACGTCAGCTTGTATCTCGCTGCAGTATCTCACAGGCATGCGGATATAAACACGCAAATATACATACACACAAACCACACGTACACACACAAACACACACACACACACACACACAAACACACACACAGACACAAACACACAGGGACACGGTGTATCTAGGCTCCTGTGATCCCTTAAGTTCCAAACCAGCACACAGCACAACACACGGGACGAGACAGGCATGTTAAAAAAAGCCAAGTGCAATGCTACGAAAACACCATAGCTTCAGAGCTCGAGGTAGACTCCGAACTGCTACAACAACATGACCCCCGCGACACGAACCCGGGGAACTCGGTGCCTCGTGGCCGGCAGCGGTAACTCACGGCCCCTGCGCGACACTGATTAGGATGGCCCTGCGCCGTAACCCGTCACACACACAGGGCAGGCTCCAGCGCTCCGCCCTGCAGGGGACGGGCCCGGCGTGTCTCCCTCCGAAGGGCCGTAAAACTCCCAGCGTTGGTTCACAGGGAGTTCACTATCCGTTGGCCGGCTCCGGGAGGGGTGTGTCCATCCTGAGCCTCCCTATCTGAACGTCTCCCCATCCCACGCGCCCTCCCGCCCCCTCTCTCTCTCTCTCTCTCTCTCTCTCTCTCTCTCTCTCTCTCTCTCTCTCTCTCTCTCTCTCTCTCTCTCTCTCTCTCTCTCTCTCTCTCTCTCGAGTTCTAAGAGGCTGTGTACGAACCCTGACCCCTCCAACCACCCCCTCCCAGGGCTGTGCTCGCTGGTTTTTCCAGGCTCAGGATGCTGCGAGTAACACGGGGGAGAGAGGGAGGGAGGGGGGGGGGGCTTGATAAGCAAAGGCGAACAGGGGGATCAGCAGCGGCTTTTGTCAGAGAGAGAGAGAGAGAGAGAGAGAGAGAGAGAGAGAGAGAGAGAGAGAGAGAGAGAGAGAGAGAGAGAGAGAGAGCGCGCTCAGGAAATGTTGCACTCCACATCTGTTCCAGTGAAAAGCAAGGCCAACTGTCGATCAACATGAGGCAGAGCAAATACAGGCTCGGAAACCACTAAGAGTCTGCCGATGATTACAAAATGTGCTTAAATGCGTGTTTACCCACTCACAGCTTCAGCCGCACATCAACATGCGGTGCTTCCCACAAGGACACCGGTGGAGCGCACAATATCAACCCAAACTGGGATGAATAGAGGACATTGGCACACATGTTTCTCCTGCCAAAGAAGAAGAAGAAGTAGAATCCCCAACTTCCATAACTTGGCTGGCATTCCTTTTGAACCAGTTTCCTCTTTAAGTCGGCATAAGTGCTCAGCCACACAAGAGTGTATAAGACGGAGCAGGGACCGCGTCCACTACATGGGAGATTTAACATCATTGAAGAGGAGCTAATGTTACACAACCATCCAGCAGACACTCCAATGAGCATGCCTTGTAGGGATCATTTGGATGTGCCCTATTCGGCAACGCACTGACGAGATAGCAATGGCTGCTGCTTTTATGTTGCTGTTGTCCCAATTTAGACTGAATATTCCGATCAGATGACCAGTCAGGAGAATAGATTTATTAATTTATTCATACAAATAATAGATACATACATAATGCGTACATCACACACAATGTTAGTATGAGGTATAAAAAAAAAAACTGATGAAAACAATCTTAACAGAAAGTGGGATCAGAAGGATAATTTAGGGCCACAGTCCAAAATGATAACTGTCCTCATTTAAGCAGCTTGTCTTTAGTGTTTAGGAGGCCCCGGACCAACGTGTTAATATCCGCCCCCCCCCAGGGGCCAAATCCATAACACATCAAACAACATCACAAGAGCACAGCTCTCTGTTGACTAACCATCGTCCTATAGTCCTATTCCATATGCATTGCATAATACTCTGAATCTAATGCCACTGCTGGACCAGACGTTATCTGGAGTCTGCGGCCTCCTCCCCGCTAAGCCAGTGCTGGTCTTGGGACAACCCATCGAGGACTTAAGCCAGTTAGATGAACTAAATGACTCCAAAGTTGTCAACGTTTAGCCTTTTTGCTAACGCAATCCAACTTTTCCTTTATACTTTCACCACAAGCTGAAAGCTATATCTGACACTGCAGCTATACGGCACCCCGGTGTGTTCCACAGGCTGGGACCGGCCCAGTCCTCCTCCTGCCCTAATCCTGGAGGGTAAATCGAGATGAAAAACAGTGCTAGCGCATCACAGACAAATAAAAGATTAATCTAATAACCGCCTAGCTTAGCAGGATAGCTTAGCAATCTACAGAACTCTATCACTGTAAAAACAGGCTGGGAAAAGTGTGTGTGTGTTTGTGTACGTGTGTGTGTGAGGGATGACTGAGAGAGAGGCAATGCAACACTAAAGCTTCCCTTACCATCTGGCCCTGGCAAAATGAACACAGTGTCCGTCCGTCCCCCCCCCCCCCTCCGACACACACACACACACACACACACACACATGGATCAAGCCTCATCTGTCCAGCGTGATTAAGTGATTCCATATTTCAGTTATATTCCTGAGGTTGTTTTGCTTTCTAAAAAACAGAGTTTGGACGCCAACAAAAAAGAGATAGAGAGAGAGAGAAAAAAGCTAGCGAGATACAGGGACAGCTGGAATGACGAAGAACGTCACACAGGTAAGGAGAGCAAAACTTAACAAAAATTGTGCGTGCGCTACCCAAAGCACCGAGAACACCGGCAGGTGAGCGGATGGCAAATTCAAGGTTGTATTGTCGCAGCGGCTCTTAACAGGCATATTAATCCACAGGCTCAGACCGCTGCAGGGCACGAGCAAGACGTCCTCAGGCACCGATGTAAGTATTGGGAGTTCTCTGGGTCAACACACACACACACACACACACACACACACACACACACACACACACACACACACACACACACACACACACACACACACGCAAACACAGACAAAACCAGGCTGCAACTCTAAACGGTATTCTTTAGACAAGGAAATTACTAAAATAAATCAGAATCATAAAAATTCCACTCCGCCTTCTTTTTGTTTCTTTCCTTCGATATTCCGGGAAAGATAGTGCTAAGGATTAAAAGCAATTGCACAGGGAGGGCTAGACAGGAGATGGAACTGAATTCTCTGTGAACCCAACCCAATGTCCATCCTCATGATTTGTTGTTTCTGGCAGAGGTTATGGATGGCATCGTCGTGTGGCAGATTGACTCTGAAGCTGGGTTATTCCAGACATAAGTAACCCTGGTGTAGCTCAACTAGGTGGAGACACGCACGCACGCACGCACGCACGCACGCACGCACGCACGCACACACACACACACACACACACACACACACACACACACACACACACACACACACACACACACGCTAACCTTCACATATATATTCCCTGACGTACTAAATAATTCAAAGAGGACAACTCGACTCATCCAATCTCAGGCCTCAGCCACCTGCTGTGCATCACGTCACACGTCCACATGCAGCACACTCACACACACACACAAGCACAGACACACTTCAGAATTCTATAAAAAGTTTCTGCAAATATCATATTTTATGTATACTCATTATATTCCATTTTTGAAACTTGATTTTATTGACCTCAAAACTTTAAAAAGATGCCACAGTATGGAAACACTGTATATGATCCATGCATTAAGGCTGGGATATACTATTTCCAGAAAATCCCTAAGCTAAGCATTCACATTATGATACCTAGTGTTACATCTTCATCATCTCTACCTCCGGACAGTCCATCCCTGAACAACCAAAACAAGTGTATTGCGATGTCAGGAGTGCTACACTAGCATTCTATCATCTGTATTATAGAGGATACATTGTAATGCACTTTGCCACCAATTGAATAACACAGTCAGTCCCTGACACAGAAAAGGAAAGTAAAGACAGCTTCCTCCGATCTCTCCTAACTAACATGAAGATTATTCTCACTTGTATTTATATCCTTGGCCCATTGTAGGTGTCATAAAGAGCTTACATTATGTCAGCTGTCATTTCATGTTCAGTTGAATATCTCATCCTAGACATCCAAGGTCTCACACACAGGTAAAGGGCTGTACAAACATGATGATCCACTATGGCTGTAATGACTTGAATAGCAGAGATCCAACTCTATAGAACTGTGTTGTCTTCTCCTTGCAGCACATCCCAGACACTCTGCTAAGGGCAACATCATCTGGTTAGCGCCAAGAGACCCCAAGAGCAGAACGGGGGCCACCAGCCGTGGTCTATAAGCATAGACACGGCAAGCAACCGCAAAGTTGCCGTTTCAAGTAGCAGAAGCTACTTGAAACCTTCTCACGGCAAATTTAGGCAGTTGGACCCCGCTCCAATGAGCCTTGGCCATGCCAACTCCTCCAGCAACCTTAACTCCGACAGCAGATCAAAACCCTGCATGAGCCCTGCTTGGGGATCAGCTGATAATAAGGACAACAGAAGGCAGGTGTACCTGGCTGCCCTGAGCCTCTTCCATGCCACCCTCCTTCCGAAGCAGGCAGATCAATGTCCTACACCTGGTCAGTGAACCGTCACGAATCGGGACAGCGTACTGTGGAACCTGGGGGTGTAGCGGTACACTGAAGTCACGGTTCGGTTCATACCTCGGTTCAGACATCACGGTTCGGTACAAGTTCGGTACAATGAAGGGAAAAGAAAAAACAAAAATGCAGAAGGCAATCCTTTTTTTTGTCTCAGGTTGTACCACCTAGTGGCATACAGTCTCTTCCCTGAGCTAGCTGCAACAGCCTGAACTGTGTAATCTAAGATGTAAACAGTAAACAATAAGTACCCCACATCCGGGGGGTGCTTAAACCAGATCGCGATAGCCGCGGCAGCTACGTTAGCATTGTGACCTCATAGCAGCCCAACACAGTCTAGCCTGCTAATAAATCCAAAGAAAAAGAAGAACGTGCACAATGAACAAACATTTTCTCCAATAAACAAAGCTTTCGCCGTTGTCCAAAAATACCTCGAGGATAATGTTTATTATCCCCCTGTCTCGCGGAAGTGCGATTCTGTCGACCAATCAAAGGACGGTGTGTGTAGCTCGAACTTGCCGGCACCCATTCAGGCGTCTCAGTTGTCCCCGAGGATCGCGTATCCAACATAAGTTTGGTATCACATTCATTAATTCGCCTCAGTTTTATTTAATTTTATACCGTCTATTCTCTGTGTAAATCCATGCACCGAACCGTCACGTCAGTACCGATTCGGCTCAACACGAATACATGTATCGTTACACCCCTAGTGGAACCTGTACACAATGAACCTTGTCCTCCAAGCAACCCCGCTGCCTGAGCAGCGCCCCGTCACTAGAGTCAACCCAGACTCTAACCCTGGTGGTGTGATGGACATGGAGCCATGCTATTACTGCATGATTTATGCTCCAGGAACTCCAGGCTTCCCCAACATCTGGCTGCACCAGCTGGGCCAACCCTCGATCTCTGGTCCCGGGCTGACGCAACGCTAATTCTGCCCAGCGGATTCACCCAGGAAACCGCCCGGATACCATCCACCAGGAGGCACCTGGGGGGGACACCGTGGGCCCCGGGGCGGGCCTGGGGTCTGAGCCCACAGCCAAGAGCAGGGTAATGATCCAATTGCGTTTGCCCTCTGCAAAAACTTTTTTCTTACGTAATTAGTTGTAAGCAGAACTTTTTATGCATCCTGTCTTGTAACTTTAAAAGTTAGTGTTTAATTCATTACATTGATTCAATCAATTGATTAATTTTATCATTGCTAACAGTCTGTTATCACACTTTACCATATTGACTGGCTAAGTAGCATATACTAGTGTAGTGTCTTCAATGATACACAGCAGAGGGGATATATTCAGTCATTTAAACTAACATGTAGCGCATGAAATATGAAACATTTGCACAACATTCAATCTTTCTCTGCTACATGGAAAACGCTTGTAAAGCACATTGGATATTGTTTCAACTTGTGTATGGTCCGACTGACCCCCACAATTTAACAATAATGAAACAATGATAGCAGGGCATGAGTTCCTTGAAAAGTGAAGAACAACAATCTTTGTTCCGTTTAAATGTTGTCATCTACAAGGTTATGGGTGCAGAAAATTCTGGGAGCTGGATTGTTTAAACAGAGAAAATTGTATCCATTTCCTTCCGGGAAACAAAAAGTTGTTTTCAATCACAACAAATAAAGTTTTAAATGATTCAATTGGCAAGGGTTTTCAATGAAACACTTAAAGGGCCCATGTCATGCCACCAGCTGTGGGTGTGATTAGCTGGCACAAGCCGTTTAGCACAGGGAAGGAATGATTTTCATAGTGACACCACAGTGGGCGTGTCCACCCAGATATATGAACCTGGTGGCATGTAATGAGCCCTTTAAATTAGCAAAGAAAAGATATTGTTGTGCAAGGAAAACGTCCAAAATTCCAAGATTATCCAAGCAACTGAAACAACACCATTATTGACTTTATTTTCCATCATTTCCTTTTTTATTTCTTATTTATTGCTCCCTTTAATTGCTTTAGTTTCGACATTGGGAATCCTTAGCCCCTATGGCCTTCAGTGTACAGGAGGCCATGCCAAATACACGCTTTGGAGACAGAGAGAGAAAAAGAGACAGACAGAGAAAGAAAACACAAACATCCAACCACTAGCCCGAAATAGCCCCATGTTCCGCTAGCGGAGCCTCCAACTTCACAGGCCACGCCTACTTTTGCTTATTTTCTTGTGTTCTGCACTGGAAACCCGACACACGGCTCTTGGCCAGGTCAGGGGAACCATGGCATGCCCGGCTGTACCACACAGTGGAAACGGCAACCTACTAAATAAGTTTTGTTTACATGCGTAGTGAGGCCAAATATAACATCTCACCGAGGTGTGAATGAATTCAAAGTCACAGAGGACGTATGCATATGAGATCAGACCTTTGCTCCACGTGGCAGAGCAGTATCCACTGATGTGGAAAACATTATGACTGCAGTGTCAAATTCATGAGAAGGGGGAAAAACATTGCTATTCTAGTGTCAACGTATCTGAACAAGGTTTTACGATGTGTATTCGATTTGTTTGAGTCCAAAACCACAGTTTTGTGCTGACTAGGCCCCCTGCATCCATGGAGCCATACCTTACTAAAAAGATTTATCCTGTTCCGATTAGTTCTGATGCGCGGAGACACACACACCTGTCCAAAACCCAACAGTGTTTTTAAAAGTTGCTGAGGCTGTTAATGTTGCTTAATTAAATGTCTATGTGTGTGTGTTTTTGTGTGCGTGCGTGGTTTTTTGGTGTGTGTGTGTTTTTTGGTTTGTGTGTGTTTGTGTGTGTGCGTGACAGGTGTGGTGCATCACAGGGGACCTGAGAACTTGCAACAAAGTTAAGTGATGGATATGAATTGAAATGACCGCGTGCATTCTCCACGTCGGCTAATCTCCGTTTCCTCATTCCCACAAAATATTGAAGCAGATTACTTCTATCCAGAGGATTCAACTCAATTTGCATATTCATCACAATTAATTAGGACTCGTCTCCAACATCTAGCTTTCCCTCTGCCTCTCTCCGCCACATTTCTTGAGAGAAAGTAAGACAATGCCGGCGCTGATCAGAATCAGTTATGAGCGTTGTGGTGTGAATGAAGGCACACACACGCGCACACACACACGCACCCCGACACGTCCCGGAGACATCTCTACAATTTGAGAGTCTGTCTGCATCAGATATGCTAATGAGCTCTTTAAAAGCGGCTCTGGGGTCTGCGCTGATGTGTTGCCGACTTCCGCTGCCACGTCTACATCTGGGGGTGGCAAGGGGGGGTGTGGGGGGGGGGATTCATTCTTATTTTTTTGTCTATCAGCGGCGCCACCGCATCAGAGTTGTTTTGCCGAGGAATGGTGAAGAGGAACATCCACCATGAGACAAATCACAGAGAGAGATAAAGAGACAACCCTGTTGTTATTTGTGAATGGGGGAGGAGGGGGGAGGGGGGGAGGGAGAGAGGAACATTGAGCATCAGGGTGTTGAAAAAGAGACGCAGGGAATTTACCTTATTAAAACTGCAGCTGGGTAAAATGCTGCTTATTGCTTTAGCAGTAAGACAACTGTTTCACTGATTCACTTCAGAAATCAGTAGCATGGCTCCTGACAAGGGATAAAAAAGAAAATACAGAATTGGCCCATGCTTTCCCATAGCCACAGAGCGAGAGAGAGACAGAGGGAAAGAGACACACATGTGCAGATCAAACAAAGTGCTGTCACATCATGGCCCTTTCGGTGGGTTTTAGTGGTTTGCGGTAATGATGGTGTGTTTGTGTGCGCGCGGCGCGCATGTGTGTGTTTGTGTGCGCGCACCCTAGTGCCCGGAATCACCCCTGTGTCATAGCTACATGGGCTAAAGTTAAGCGGCTGTGGGCCATGCACGCCACTCGCTCATTGTGCTGAAACAATAAAGATGAGATGGGCAGGACAGGGTGGGCGGTGGTGCGGGCAACCGTGGTGGTGGGGGTGGTGGTTGTGGTGGTGGTGGTGGGGGGGTGCAGTGAGACATGCAGGCCGGGACAGCTCTGCGAGGCGTTGCATGCAGCGCCAGCCGAGCGTGCGATGTTAACGATCTCTTCATCGCTGCCAGCGATACGAGCAAACAAATGAATGTCAAGAGGCGGTAAACAGACACGTGCGGTCTAGTCCACCGCTGACTGGTCGAAGGAGGAGGTGGAGGAGGAGGAGCAGATGATGATGATCTTGATAAGGGAGAAGTTGATGATTTGGTTGAAGATGATGATGAGGGAGAAGATGATGATGGTGATGATGATGAAAAGGAAAGATGACGATGGTGACAAAGGGGAAGATGACGAATCAGGGGATGAGGAAGAGGATAAAAGGGAAGATTTTGATGAAGGAGAGGTTGATTATGGTGATGAAGGAGAGATGTGATGAATGATGTGATGTTGAGGATGAATTTGAAGAACAAGTGCAATTAGAGAGGATGATGAGGAAGAAGATATGAAGTTATGTGCGTGTTTTACCAACTGTTTGTGTGGATGCAAATTATCATTTGTGTGTATGTGTGTGAGACTGTAGTAACATATCTGTGTGTGTGCCTGTGTTTACGTGTGTGTGCCTGTGTTTAAGTGTGTGTGCCTGTGTTTACGTGTGAGAGAGAGAGAGAGAGAGAGAGAGAGAGAGAGAGAGAGAGAGAGAGAGAGAGAGAGAGAGAGAGAGAGAGAGAGAGAGAGAGAGAGAGAGAGAGAGAGAGAGAGAGAGAGAGAGAGAGAGAGAGAGAGAGAGAGAGAGAGAATGGGACAGAGATAGATTTGTGATGCTGTTACATTCCAATAAGATTTCCGACTTTTTCCGTGAATTCACAGTCTTCCACAGAAGCGAGAGCGGAGGGCAATATAGCTCATGGATCTACCTTATAGAATAAGTTTCCCGTTTTCCATCTTCACATTAACAGCTCAAAACTCACATAACAGGACAAACTTCTGTCCTATGTTGTAATTTAATTTCAGATATATATGCTCCTTGTGTTAAAAAATCGAGTTATAGCTTAGCTGTGTGTGTGTGTGTGTGTGTGTCTGTGTGTGTGTGTGTGTGTGTGTGTGTGTGTGTGTGTGTGCCCGCACGCATTAAACCTACATTTCCCACTTTATTGCCTCAGATTTTGTGGCTGCCTGCATATAAGCTCTCCATCCACACCCCCTGGGACACAAGCAGATGTGTTAGTGAGCTCTGTTGGGCTGTTGTTGCTGAGAGAGGCTTGGAACCAAAAACACATTTTGTTGTTTAACCACACTTCAAACCCCCCCCCCCCCCCCCGCTAAAAGAGCACTTGCACCAGGAGGGCTTTCTGGGGGCTGCGGTGCCTCGGTGCTTCCAGTAACGTCCTGGTCCGATGGCCCGGCTCAGGCGAACAACGCGAGTGTCAGAACCGCAGCGGAGTGACTTGCCAGGAAGAGGTCAAATTAATGGCTGACTTTGCAGCGCGCGTGCACTTGAGGCCCTGCGTGCACCCACGTGCAACCAAAAGCACCCGCACACAACCACACACAACCACCAGCGCCCCCCCCCCCCCAGCCGAACCATGCCAGCCTCTGACAGATGGCACCACTGGCCCAGGAGCCGGCGAGAGCGGGAATGGGACGGGGAGGAGGGGAAGAGGAGCGTGCACTGGCACCCTATAACTATCCTGAGCCAGGATGTGCCAGCTCATTGCACCCAGTGACCTAGCAAAACCATGGTGCACGCACGCACGCACGCACGCACGCACACAAACAGGGGGAATCACGTTTATGCAAAGACACGTGTCCACATAAACAAAACCCACTGAGCGCCAGGAAGAGGGAAATCTGGTGCAGACTGACCAACTGTCACTTCCCCCGGTTATACAAGTCCTCCCCTCAACCTCCTGCTCCTTCTGCTTCTCCTCTCCCCCTCCCCCTCCTCTCAGACTCCACTCCCTTCTCCTCTCCCCCTCCCCCTCCTCTCAGACTCCACTCCCTTCTCCTCTCCCCCTCCCCCTCCTCTCAGACTCCACTCCCTTCTCCTCTCCCCCTCCCCCTCCTCTCAGACTCCACTCCCTTCCCCTCTCTCCGCTCCCCCTTCGTCCGCCATCTCCCCCTCCTTCTCCTCTCATCCTCCACGTTTGACTCCCTCTCCCCTTCTCTGTCCTTCCCGTATGGATGGAGGGATAGGAGAGGGAGGGATGGAGGGATGGAGGGATGGAGGGATGGAGGGATGGAGGGATGGAGGGATGGGGGCATGGGAAGGTGCTGTGCTCCCGGAGCTGCTGGGTTATGGCTGTAAAGCTCTGCGCCTGATTACGGCTGTGATGACTCACCAGGGCGGGAGGGGAGGGCTGAACGAGAGAGGGAGAGAGAGAGAGACACAAATAGAGAGGGAGAGAGAGAGAGGGAGAGAGAGAGGTGAACCCGGTGCACAGGAACTCAAGAACCAGGCCATGGCTGGTAACAGAGCTATAAACAGACTCATAACTAAAGAGAACAAGGCCTTAAAGATCAGCCTATGCTTCTCTCTCCCCTGACACACAAGAACCCCCCCCCCCCCCCCCCCCGCCATCTGTACAACGCATGAGGAAACTTAATGCAGAAAGGACAGGCGATGGAAGAGACACACACACACCCACCCAACCACCATAGGGCCCGTTCGGTGCGTCCAGTCAATAGAATGAGCTTGTGTAAGCACCCTCATTAGAGTGCAGCTCGTCACGTAGACGGCACTAAAAGTAAACGCCAGACCAGACACGGCGGGGCATGCAAGGTTAAAAAGCTCAGCCGCTGATGTATGTCAGAGAGAGAGAGAGAGAGAGAGAGAGAGAGAGAGAGAGAGAGAGAGAGAGAGAGAGAGAGAGAGAGACTGTCTCTCTTAGCCACGTGCCAAACAGAAGGACGTGTCGCTTTGTTGACGCCGCGAGAGAGCCGCGGTCGCAACGGATAACGTTGCGTAACCGCCCGCACAGAGGGGTACTGACATTTAAAGCAGGGCCGGGCTGGCGCCCCGCCGCGTGAAACAGCGTGTCCGCACAAAGTCAACGGACAGGTGGCTCACGGACAGACGTGCAGACGGACACAAGTGTTGTGAGCGCACACACATATGCAACGGTGTATGGAAGCATGCATGCACAGACACAAACGTACACACACACTCATAAACACTGATAAGTTCACATCATATACAAGCACAAACACGCACACGCACACGGACACACTGGCAAGTGCATACAAAAATTAGGAACATTAACTGAGAAAAAAGTACAGGCAGCTACAGACACATACTGGGCCGGTGTAACGGCCGCACATATGGATGATCTACTATAAGTGCACTTTGTGAGTTGCAACGCAAGCATTGACCCTAAAAACCACCACTTCTGCAGTGAAGAATTTCCCTAAAGTTCTTCACACACAGACAAATATACAAAGATGTGCACACGCACACACACGCAAACACATACACACACACACACACACACACACTCACGGCAGTTGATTGTGATTGAAAGAGACCATGGAGCGTTCTCACAGTGCAAACTGTCTCCACACAGCGAGAGGTCATGGATCAACAGTTACACAGCTTATATAAGTCACAATAACAGGCCAGCCAACTGACAAAGAGAGTGGCAGAGATGCAAACACACAGAGAGGGGAGGGGGGGGGGGGGGGGTGGTGGACTGGGGGTGGGTGGTGGTACTGCTAGCATACGCAGAGAAGCCACGTAACACAGACCATAACCTCGGATAACCGCTCTTTAAAAGAGACATGAGACAGCACTGTGGATAAAACCTGGCTTCATTAAGAATTAGAGGAACTCAATACAACAAAGTGTTTCCATACAATAGCGGTTCATATTTCAATATTTAACACCATCGTCGTGTTACATTTTATACTATTAGAGCATATGTTCTCAGCAGAATGAATTAACCATTAGCTCCAGAAGATAATTAAAAACGCTCATTTACATTGAGTCATTTAGTATATGCTTTTATCGATATTACTTTAAAGGCTAATTCCATGACGATACAATGCTACTTAAAAAAGCTTCAAACAATTATGTTGCATTATCCCCAGCCCAGTTAGGGGCATCAGCGAAGAGGAGGGGAGACCGGGGAGAGGAGGGGACCCCTGCTTTCTAGGTCGGTGGGCATTAGGCTTAGCCTCTTACACCCCCCGCCCTCTTCCCCATCGGCTGCACATGTGTATATCAGCCCTCTTCCAACTGGGAGCACACATTAGCCACTCTATAGCAGTGGTGGTGTGAGGGCGCCCTGGGCATCAACACTCAAAGGGGCCCCCCCTTCCATAAATGCAGGGTCCTCCAGGGACCTCCAGGGCACGCCAGACATACAGACACACAGGGACCTACACACCTACAGACATACAGGGACCTCCAGACACACAGGGACCTACACACCTACAGAGACCTTCAGACATACAGGGACCTCCAGACACACAGGGACCTACACACCTACAGAGACCTTCAGACATACAGGGACCTCCAGACACACAGGGACCTACACACCTACAGAGACCTTCAGACATACAGGGACCTCCAGACACACAGGGACCTACACACCTACAGAGACCTTCAGACATACAGGGACCTCCAGACACACTGGGACCTACACACCTACAGAGACCTTCAGAGTTCAGACCCACAGGGACCTCCAGACCTACAGGGACCTCCAGACCTACAAGGACCTACAGACCTTGAGACCTCCAGACCTACAGAGACCTTCAGACCTACAGGGACCGCCAGACCTACTTGGAACTCCAGACATAAAAAGTCCAGTAAACAGTCCTGGGACTCCTGGGCATTTACCATATGGAGGGCAAATATGGAGGGTAATGTTTATGTGAATATTTGCATTGACCTCAACCATTCCACAACATTTTTTGGCTATGTTGTGCACAATAGAGGTCACCCTATGCTCTGGCGTTGCCATGGCGCTAGAGAGCCTTCCATGCCAGTGGAAGTTAACGCACTGTGGAAGGCAGCACTGAATGGTTCTGCTTCAAATCAGACCCATAATAAATATTCAATATAATTAATTCAGTTTTAACCATGATAAGCCTCCATCTATTATTAACACTGTAAGGCAGAGTGAACCTAGATTCTCACATTTCCAAGTAGATAGAGGGTATTAGTTTGTGATTAGGCCTAAAAGTGGATCAGGGGGAACTGTATTGATCCTTAAGGATTTGATTTACGATCTTGGTTCGCTCAGGAGAACCAAATTGTATTATTGTTAGTGGTTGGAAAATTCACGTCCGTTCCACACACATTTCGGTGCACACTCAGATAAGCTCAGAGAGTGGGAAGCACAACTCAAAACACGCCAAATGCCTTCTTGATGTAGACATGCACTACTGCCTACTACAACTGTTATTTAAGCCCAATTATTATGGCAGTAATTCAATTATAAGGATAAATAGTGGTTGCAGCTGGCCTGTATAGTGATACATTGAACACTATCCTCAAAGGTAAGATTTGACAAAAGACGCTGGGAGGGGAGGGGGGGGGGGGTACTTTTGGCCAATTATCAGGTGTATGGTGAGAGCAGGCGGAAAGGACAGGTTATCAAGCTTTAATGGATCAAAGCATAGGACACATTCAAGGCCTACTCTTTCATTAGACCTACCACTGGTGTATGCGTTTGTGTTTGTCGGTGTGCGTGTGTTAATACATGTGTGTGTGTGTGTGTAAATACATGTGTGTGTGTGTGTGTGTGTGTGTAAATACATGTGTGTGTGTGTGTGTGTGTGTGTGTGTGTGTGTGTGTGTGTGTGTGTGTGTGTGTGTGTGTGTGTGTGTGTGTGTGTGTGTGTGTGTGTGTGTGTGTGTGTGTGTGTGTGTGTGTGTGTACAGCTAAGCACCTCACATGCTAAACACTTAAACACTAGTAATGAGAGTGTGAGTGCTGGCCAGAGGAAGGATAATTGCAGATTTGGCCAACAAGGGCCTTTCCCTGTATGGATGGGATTAAAGCTTATAAACAGACAACAGTAACATTTTCCTAATAAAACCACTCAACAAGGGCGAAAACACTGCTGTTGGAACAGCCACCATGTCCATCGAAGCATTAGGCTGACAAAATATCTATTTAATCACATTATTCTGGCTGTTACATTGGTTTTCTTTTAATGAAAATGGACATAATGGTGGAATCAGTGGTAATGGAAATGTTACTTTAAGGGGGAAACAAGCAGCCATTAAAGACGCTCCAGAGTGCCAGCTAATCATTCCCTTGTACTTAAAAATTACAAAAATAGCCACAAACAAATAGCTTGCTAAAACTGCCTCTGGTTATATCCATGATGATCCCATTGCTCGACGTCTGTGTACAAAGTGGTCATGGTTCCTACTTATTGATGACCCGACACAAGGAAAGCAAGAAAACACATCTACATCTTCAATCCAACGCAGAGGAAAGAACTCCCTATTATACACTATTCGATTTTGAAGTCTTGATCTGATTTCAGTCTTTACACACTGCCTTGAAGCCTTGAAGCTTAACAACAACAACAACAACAACAGGGAAATGTTTGGAAAGGCTCAGGCACATGGATGGCTTTGGTTGTGTTACTACTTTAGATTGCCTGGGTTGTAGACCGGTTACTATTAAGCTAGTGTCACAATTGAACTTCCGACAAAATCCAGAGAAATAGATCAGGACATTGTACGCAGTTGTCCTTTCACACATTTAGTTTTCAATAGTCCGTGTCTGTCGGTTGGTCGGTTGGTTCGGGCTGGGGCAGCGTCTGGGTATAGCGCGATGGTGGCCGGACATCACGCAGAAAGTACTCTGCTGCAGCATATCAAAGCTTACGGACGAGACTATCAACTTCTGTGATGAACGCTTGCTGTGAATTATACTACTTCTTCTTCTTCTTTGCATTGACCTGCAGCTACTGTACCGAGTACTGAGAATGTAGAACAGGATCTAACTCGTCCTATCTGGTCTCTTCAAACATGGGCTCAATCTGATATTACACAGACTTTGAACTAGGAAGCTGGCAGGGAAAGATTTGTTTGATGTGCAACTGATTCGGACGTATGCCCACGACCTGCTGTGTGTTCTCATTTATTGTGTTTGTTTATAGATAATTCTGGCCGTGGTTTTGTCTTTTGTCTTTGTATCCGGACCCTGGGTCTGTAAATAAAGTTTGATTGATTGATTTATATTGAGGACACAACAATTTGATTTTACATTTCTACACAAAGTGTACCTTGCCTTTTTTTGGGGGGGGGGTACTATTTTGAGTTGAAATAGTCACATCGCTAGTCAGGAGTTAAATCCTCCACCAGCAGCTCCATGGCCAGTAGGCCAGCTGCTGCTGCTGCTCTGGGCCCAACAAGCTCCACTTTCCGTCAGGTTTGTACCTGATGTTAAAACCCAGCCCAACAACCCAGGTCTGGCCTGTGCTCCTTTATAGTCACTCAACCACTAACTATCCTTCTGTCCCTCCATTGCGTGTGGTGTTGTGTGCCCGGACTTGATAAACAAAACGCACTGTTCCACCCACACCCACACGAACACCCACCCACACACACACACACACACACACAGGCGAGCCTGGTGCCCAAGATGGGATGATGGATGTGCTCACTCTGAGATCCTGAGTGAGATGGATGCTGCACACCACCCCCTCTGCGCCTAATCTTTCATCCTTACAGTAAATATGACACAAGGCGCATATGCATGCAGAAAAACACTCTGACGAGCAGCAGCTTGCGTGCAGCCGTCCCCTATCCACGAGCCACAACCAGAGGCCACAGCTTCGCCGAACGGATTCCCTCTTAATGAAATTAGCCCATCTCGCCAACTGCCGCCTCTCGGGCGCGGCGAGGAGTTCCGTAGGGTCACTTGGCTAAGTAACCCACGTTAAGCAAGCCGGATGCAAATGAGATGCAAATCTGGGTAAAAACAGAACACTGGTTAATTTGGCCTCTTGACATTCCAAACAGTCATGGGGGATATGCAAATTTTATGCAAATGACAACCAGCCTTTCTGCATGTCTATTGGCTGAAGGGTACATGCCTATTCACTTCTAGTTTTTCCTATCCAAATATTTGATGTCCTCAAGTTAAGCTTATAGGGAAAGTACAGAGCCTGTGAAGCAAGGGTGTGGATCCTAGGTTCAGGAGAGGCCATGAAGGCTGTCATCACAGCCCCTTTCCTCTTACACACACACACACACACACACACACACACACACACACACACACACACACACACACACACACACACACACACACAGACACACACACACACACACACACACACACACACACACGTGGTAGACACACTTCTAAGAGGAGAACACATGATAAGAGCAGACATTGACTTTGTACTGATTGATGCATTTGCCAAGTGAGATGAAAAAATCTCTACTGCGACGTTTTCCATAAATTGAGTCGAGGACGTTTCATTCCTAAACTATAGCAGCTCAGCTATATCTGCACAACCGAGCCTCGGGCTGTAGGAACAGCTGAGGACATTATATAATATATATATATATATATTTACGTTATTAATCTGTGACCGGCCCTCATCCTTTTCTCTCATTGCTTCTATCCATACACATGCTCTGATCCGTATCCCGAGGTATGGATTCCCACAATGGGTTTGCAGAGAGGTATTGATTCCTCTCCTTCTCCATCTCCCAGAAGAAAACAAAAAAAGTCCTTATGCAACACTATATTTGTACTTGCTTCAGCTTGAAACACAAATTTTATAGATAAACAGACTTCAGCTCATTCACTCGTCTAAAAACAGATATCAGGGCAGGAGAGATGTGACATAACCGTTCACAGGGTCACAATAATGTGGGAGGGTGCATGTTGCGCACTGCTTTCTTCCAAGCACATCAGGCTATCGGCGGTATTGTTATGTCTGCCTTCTCGTTGCCATGTTCCCTATCTCCAGGTTGGCAACTTAATCGTAAACACGTGCCCATTGGCGTTCCTGAGGCCTTGGTTTGCACAGCCTAAAGGGTGCAGCGGATGCATCTGTCGTCCAACCTGGTCGTCCGCTCAGCCCAGCAGACATCTAAATCTGTACAGAACAAGTCTTGACATGTGCCTAACCATGTGCATAAGTCAGGTTCACTCCTTGTCTGGGAGGCGCAGACGAGCCCTTGTTGTTGTTCAGCACGGGGGTCCTCTACAGAGGCCGTCGTCTTAAGGCGGTACACTTCCGACGAGTCCTTCCTTGCAGCAGCACCGCTCCGTTGTGAGTTGAGAGAGCCTGCATCTTGATGCGCTGAGCGTGCTCTGTAGTTGATGAATCAAACCTCATTCATAAACCCAAAATGTTCCGGGGGCACAGGATTGGCTGAGGGAGGGTTTCGCAAAAAGACGCCGCACTCTTCGGCAGCCAATGAGGAAAATGACACACACTCACTCTCTCTCGCTTGCTCGCTCTTCTGTTTTGGTGCTCCTCTTTAACCCTCTCTCTCTCTCTCTCTCTCTCTCTCTTGTACTCACTCACTCGCTCGCTTTCGCTCCCTCAGCACTCAACAGCAGTAAAAACAACATTCTGGCTGCTGGTGGCGAACATTGATGGAACTCTAGTCAGTTTAGTGCTGAATTCCACTGGGAGATGAGCAACAGAGTCTTGGTAGGAAACACTGAGCCTAAATCCTTTCCAAAGCCCAAGTGGGAGCTGGGGTTGACTTAGTTTTCCTCCCTCCGCCTATCGCTGTAGTTTTAAAGTGACTCCGTGATTCGCTTATGTCATTGGGTCACAGAGGAAAGTACTCTAAAAATGAAAATGCCATCGACTAACTGATTGACAGGTATATTGAATGCTCCCTAACCCGGAGAGAATAAGGGTGGGCTGACGTCAGGCCTAATCCAATGGAGCGTATATTCAATATTCACTCTGTGTTTTTCACGTTCAAGGCGCAGATTTTAGGCGTGCAGTCAGTAAACCCCCCCCCCCCCCCCCTCACACACACACACACACACTCAAACACGTGAATCAATAGTTGCTGTGATCAACTGACACTGTGAACCAGGCTTGAGTGCCAGAGTTTGTGGGGCACTGGGTTAAATTGGTTTGTCATTGGCATGTACAGAACAAGGTTATTGAGATTCAACACTGCCATCTACAGGGGGCTTGGGCCAGGGCAGCCTCCTCCGAAGCTGGATTACATCATCGGGTTAAGGGCGCTGGCGTGGCGCGCAACAGACAAAGAGGAGGAGGGCTGATCAGACACAGGTAAACACACCAGTCAGGGCACTTCAGGGATCGCTCCTTCAATCTTTGTTTTCCTTTTTTTCAAACAGCAGAATCAATGGTTTACACATGTAGAGAATAACACCACATTCTCCAAGAGGTCAAGAGCCATGAGCACATAATTGGTGGACAACAACAATTTGTTCACAGTGAACGGCTTGTAGCAAGCAACCTCTAGGAAGGTAAGATGAGTTCATATCAATCGTAATTGTCCTACCCAAGGTGTCCAGCCCACGTCTGTTGCTGCGTTATTATAGTATCCATCGTTAAGCAAGGCCAGAGCTGCAGATAAATAAGTGCTCGGAAATAGCATAGAGAACCTCCTACTCCTCCAATGTAAAAAACAACTTAAAGACCATGTCCTTGATAAGAAAGCAATCCTTGACAGAAAGGTCAAGGATTTTGGCACGCGGAGAGGCTAATCAAGCCAAATACAGCCGGCCGTGTTTCATTAAGCGTTTCCCCTTTTGACCCGGCGTCCTCGGTTGACTTGAGGCAGCCGCCTGCATGCGCCGGAAGATGGATAGATGGATAGACAGCAGGGGAATGGGCGCAGGCCGCCAACATTCATTAGAGCCCTTCACTGGTTGCAGTTGTTCAGAAGCAGCTGATCAAAGGGACAGGCCGGGGGAATGTAAACATGGAGCGGAGGTAATCCAGGGAGTAATTGCATTCCCTTGAAAAGGAGTTAAGCGTGAGGTTCTGTGGGGAGAGGGAAACGCTGATTGAAGTAATTTGATTATTTTCTTTCTGCCACTTTGAAAAAATAAAGAAAGGGATGTATTAATTTAAATGCAATTATTTCAGAGGAACCTAGATCAATCTCCTAAGTACTGTTTTAATGACGGTTTTTGCATCAGTACGTGGACCAGGATGGGTCCATGTTTGTTATTGCTTCCTGTTCTGACACTAAACAAAGGACACAGACCTTCTGAAAGTATATGGCTTCTCTGACCCAACCAGATGAAATCAGAAGACCAATTAGTTTAAACTTCATTGATTGGGAGTTACACAATGAAATTGAAACTGAAAGTATTTGTTTGTGCTGGCCAAGCTACAAATACCCAATCATATTCAAGTTCATATTGATTTGCCCACAACTTATTGCATATCCTATTCGATTCTGAATTCCCAGAGTTCTATCGGTTATTTTTGCCAGCGAGGGGAGCGAACCTAATTTGATTGTTATATTTAGTGTGTGAATGTTATATTACATCTATTCATAAAAATCTATAGTTCTTCATAGAGGGATATTGGTACTTGGTTTTCAGCCCTAGCCTAGACACTTAGAAATGAGGGCCAGCATTGTATGACTACACTGCCTCCTGGTGTCCAGAAGAATACTACAACCAGATATAAAAATAACAGGGCAGCAAATACCCATATATACTTTCGCAGCCCAGTGACCCCTTGGTGGATTGAGAAATCCACCGAGAAATCCACCAAGGCAATCCACTTTAAATAAAGAATAAATAAAATAATGTTTAATCTTATCCCAGGCCTTGAACCTATCAATATATTTATAATGCTTTATTAACCTCTTTATTTATTCATCGTGGTCGCTTAGTTGTATGACATGTATTAATAATTAGAATCTATGTATCAGGCTCCATCTCTGACATTGTAAGTTAGATACATATATTTTGTAAAATACAAATCAAATAGAAACAGATTTTGGGAGACAATAAGTTGTACTTTGTTTTACTTGGCTTGACTTGGGCAGCATATCTCTGGGAGAGCTGACCCTGGTGAGTGGCACAGCGATGGTATATTCAAAGGGAGAGACTGCCGCTCTTTGTGGAGCCAATATTGATGTGAAGGTATACATAAATAAATGCATAAATAATCTGTAAAAAACAACTCTGCAGAGTACTGATACTACTGGCACTCAGAACTTAATATCTGAAAGAGTGTTGATTTGTCAAAATGAAAGTCAAAAATGAAAAGAACTGCTTGAAGAGACACTGCAGGCCTTTAAAGATGCCATTGTTAATGCGAAATAATTGCATATCCTATGTCACCAAAGCCAGCTACAATTGACCAATATTCATTGCAGAAATTAGGGAAAAAGCACCTTTAGAAATAGACCCATAGAATTACCTAAATCAATGACTTTATTGCGGGGAATAACGCACTAATATACTTTCGGTTTTCCGAAACTATTCATTAAGCAATTGCTTAATGAATAATTCAATAAGGCAATTGAAATATCTCAAACTCTTTTATGACTGAACGATGTTCATAGTTCAACATGTGTCATTAAGTCATCAGGAACGTAGAAATTGGTTAAAAAATAACTGTGGAAGAACATATATAAATATATTTACCGTACACACAAATATCACGGTCTTAAAGATGGCACGGCTTCAAGCTTATGTTTTATGGGGGAACAAGATTTGTTTATAGACTTGTAATAACTATGTGAGGAAAACCTAGAGATCCGTCAGGTGGGAAGTCAAAAATGCAGGAGGAAAAAAAAGGGAGAGCAGAGTCATTCTAAAAAATATATGCATATTTATTAAACCAAACTTTGAGGAAAACATGATTAATGTAGATCTTGAGCGGCCCTCTTAAACACTGGGACAAACCAACCATTATACTGGAGAAAGTTGGTCCATAGCTCCCGGCCTACGGTGCTTGGCAACTTTGACAGCTTTAGCATAGAGAGCAGAGTCTACATTTGCACACTCTAAAAACATGGCTACAGACCTGCCTTCATCAAATAGCCAACACGCTTTTACATTGTTATGGCAGCATTGACATTTGTACTGCACTGAAAAGCTAGAGCAATATGATGTTAATCCCATACTCTGAACAACATCTCAAATGTATAGCAGTTTGGAGGTATATTGTGGAAATGGTCCAACTTCCATCTTTAATAAACTCTGGGCTTTCGAGAAAAAAAAAAGAAGCTTTTCTCACAGACCGTCTCACAGACATGGTTACACTCCACAACGATACATGGAAACCGAGGTGTTGCATGAGTTTCAGAGAGGGTCTATTCAGCCAGTGCAAAATGCCTGAATACTAACCATCCAGGCACAGTTCCCATGTTCTTCCAGGAGAAACTGACACAATGACAACCAACTATTGTTACAATCCTTCAAAAGTTAATCAACCGTCTAAACCGTGGTCCCTGTACTACTCAAAGATGAACTCTACTCTTGACAGAAAAAATGCGTTTACGGCGACTGGACCACTACAGCAATGAGAGCTGAATGGAAAACGACAGGTGGGAGGCATGTGTGGAGGAAGCGAGGTTCAGTGTTCGGCTCCAAGTATCATCTTTTTGGCCACCAGGAAAACCCCCTCTGCCCCTCCAGGGGCTCAAGAAAGCCTCACAGAGTGGCCACGGTTTGAGTCTGGATGGGCCTCTGAAATCTTTAGGAGAACTAGCACAGAGCGCTGCGGAGCGGGGCACTCAAGGGGGGAGGTCAGCCGGCGCAAAACACTTCCACAAGCCCCCTTCCAGTTCGACTGAAGAAAAGGGGTATGAAATGCCCTCGTCCTCCCCCAGACTGAGGAGGTATTCCTCCCCTCCAAGAGAGAGGGCCAGCGGCGTGGTGAGAGTGGCAAAGGACGGCGTCTCCTCCCCGTCGGAGGAGCACGTGGGGGCGAGCAGGGAGGAGAGAGGGCTTGGAGAAGGGGGGAAAGACTCGTTGGCAAGTGGCGGCAATTGCTCCATGGTCACGGTGCTGCTGCACAAGTCTTCAACGGCGTCTGGGGAGTGGGGGTTAGGGGGGGGGTACAACATGTCAAAAAACAGGCAGATGTGGGGAGGGCTACCAACACGGTTGGAGAGCTTGGAGAGCTTGGAGACTACATCCCATTGGGGATTTGGTACACGCTGTACCACAGTACCCAGGCGACATGGTTTTTGTAATCTCTGATGTCAATAATTGTCTGGAACAATTTTGACATTTATGTCACGTGTTCTCACCAAGTGACAAAACTTGAGCACAACCCAAGAGAGGAGAAATGGGGAAAGTCACTATAGTACGATTACTATGGATGCACCGGTTGAAGGATGGGTACCAACAGCTTTGTGCTAATACAATTAAACTGGCCACCAGCCGATTTGCTTTAAATGTAGCAGTTTCTGTATGCGGCTGTTTTGTAGGGTTTGTCACAGAGATTCTAAAGCTGCAGAATGCAACACAGGTTTCCTGAAATTGCAAAAAACATTCTTGCATCAAATTAATTCGCACATAAGTCCACTGAATACAACGTCATCAACAGACAAACGTTTTTAATTGAGATCACTCCTTAAATATCATACTTGGAATTTGACTATTTTAATGGAAACCTGGAGATTTGTGAATAGTTAACAGAGCATAGAGTCATGCTTGATTTGACGACTTCTGTTTGGAAACAGGTCTCAAATATTGTGTGCGAGTGTGCCAGATACTGATTTCAGGTCCCTTCTCAATTTCAAACACCAACACCTGGTGATGTAACAAAAGTCTTTCTTGAAAGGATATGAACTGGCTTGGTTAGGAGTCTATTTTTATGAAAATATAGTAAGTTATTTCAAATGTTGCATTTAGAACATCAACATTTCTAACCTTAGGTAAGTCTGAGTTGAATGAAGCTGGTCATACTTTGACCTATTTTGAAGACTATTTCAGAATTATACATGAATTACATGAAGGAAATAAACGTATCGGCAGGTCAGGTTTGCAAATTAATGTTTTTGACGATTGAAAAAGAATCGATCATTTTAGGCAGAGCGAGATCTGGACGATGGTCAACTATATAATAATGGCCGACATCCCATAATCTAAGGACCATATGGCCGTGTGTGACTCACCTGTGGACGACATGCTCAGGAAAGATGGAGTCTGGGTATGCTCCATGGGGCCATCGTCGTCGGAACAGTCTGTGGGTTCGTCATCGTCGTCGTCGTCCTGTGGGTCTTCTGGGACATCGAAGGGGGAGTGGTCCTCCGAGGAGAGGTACACATCGATAGGACCTTGGCTACTCTTCAGAAACAGCTGGATACTCTGAAAACATGAAAAGAAGAGGAACAAAAAGATGCTTAAAAACACGCTGGGCTACTCCCCCATCCCAATTCATTTAGACACAATGTTTCAAGAAGAGCCTCGAAACATTGAGCCAGTTCACCGGGTTCAGTCATTATTAATTGATTGTGATATTACAACTTCAGCCACTTTACTTCAAGTGCTCGCTCTGACGCCGTCAAATCACATCGGAAATTTGCATCTGCAATGATGCGATAGAGAATTCCCAAGAGGTAAAGGGGTAGAACAGGGACATTAAGTGATCCAGCCTCCTACCTCTGCTGGATGGGGCACTTCAAGAACGGTCTCGGCGGGGGCTTTGACCACAATCACCGTCTGTTCCCTCAAACTTGGGATCGTTTTCACATCCTCATATGACAGATACAGAAATGTGGGTCCAAGGGTCAAGGATATACACCCGGGTCATTTGCCTGGTTAGGATACATACATCATGCCTTGAAGCCATTTGATAAAAAAAACAAGGAAGAGCAAATGCACAAGATTGGACTAGAAAAGGATATTTCTCGCTGATCTCATCTTCCCACATGTGGTCGACGTGCTCCAGGGCGGTCTCTATCAACTCATCCAGCTTCTTCTCCGCGTCCTCGAGGATCTGGACTTCGCGGCCCAGCTTAGCCTTTAAATCAGGGCCCCTGCGCGTACAACCTCCAGGGGTTCAGCCAACGGGGTGACATTCTCTACCCAAGTCACCGGGGCCAATGAACATCCTGACCACGGCGTGTTTGTACAAAGCGAGGTGTACTTACGTCGACTGTACGGTGTACTTGGACGTCCTGAAGAGTACCCCTGCGCCCATAAGGACGTTTGTGATGTCGAGGACGCTTCTAATGCGGACGCCGAGGGACATCCACGCCTTATTCATGTCCAGTATGCCTTCTGCAGAGCCTTCCACCATCGCCCATAAGGCCCTTGTCCTCCGGAAGAGGGCTGAATTGCGCCTTGCCTGGAGAATAGAAGACATTAAGAAGATGGTTACTATAGTAATGAACAAACTTGACATGTAGCTCATACATATTTTTGATTATCAGTCTCAAATGTTTCCTGTATTTGGCTAAATGACGATTCCTTCTGTTGTGGGTGCTTGGAGGTTTCACCTTTTAAACCATTCCATCATGCTCTTGATGCAGTGATGGCCTGTTTCTTACCCTGTAGTCTCTTTAGACCAAACTTAAACTAACCATGTCAACGTAACGTTTACGCGAATGAATTGAACACCGGCTTTTCCAACTTGTATGAATGATAGAGAAAATTGTACTGCCACAACTGACTAGTGAATAATTAAACATTAAATAAAATAAAAGACCATACTTGCGTCGCATATGGGGGTCGCCCCCTGCGAGGTATCCTGAAGTCAGGATCAGCCTCGTCCAGCTCCACGCCTTGATGGCCTTCACAGGAAGATATTAAAATTAAAAATACGTTTCTTAGACAGTTGTTAAAAAGACACAATGTATAACTACGTTAGAACACTTTGTGAGGATTGGCCCAATAAAGAACAAAGCCTCATCAATGTACCTCCTGCGCGTCTCTGAACGATCATGTTTGAACACAAGTCACAATGGAATCACGCACTGGAACTATTGCGGATGGCTGGGGACCAAACCATGCTGGTGTTTTGACCCATTTCCAATAACAAATTTACCTTTTGAAAACGCCCACTGTACTCACTTAATGTGTATGAAAAATTCTTATACTTTGATGATACGCTGACCAATTAACCTCCCAAGTGTGCGGCCATGTTTGGAGCGCTGCGCTCAAACCATGTACGTGTAAAAAAAACATGGATGAGCAGTAATTGGTCAAATGGATTGATTTAAACGTTGGTGTTGCATCGTTTCAACAAAGTATGACGACAGAAATAGAACAAACTAACCCCTTGGCCGAGCTGCAGAAGTGATCATGTCAGTGATGTTGGAGAGGAAGCAACTATAGTATCCACGCACGCAGGCATATTATACGTCTTTGGATATACATCCCATTTCCCATATTACTCTGCGAAGGACTCGCTCTAAAAACTACACACGCTAGTATTGTGGTAGGATACGCAGGCAGATGGATGGGGGGCTTCCGGTAGAGGGACATCAGTTTCCGTTCCATGTTTCGTCAGATAAAATTAAGTAAAATACGTTAAAATACAATTAAAAACATTCGTCTCCTTGTAATCTTGAAACATTCTCGCTTCGGATACTGTAAAATGGCTAACAACCTCATGGCAATTTTAGAAAGGAAATTGCGTTCCTGTAGCCCGGTATAACAGTACAATCCATGACCCTCTCTCAGCCTACAGCTACGTTTCAGGATGTTGTAGTGGCCGCCCACCAATCGTCACAGCGCCGTGTTACATGGCAATGATGAGATGACATCATAAAGCACTCAAATAACGAGAACATTTTATTAGAAACATTACAATATTTTTTTATACAAAAAAAATCAATTATAGCCATACGAATAAACGTAGCAATGCATGTAGGCCAATGTCGGTGGTAAGATGGTAAACTTTATTTATCTTACTTATAGAACAGGTAGCCTACTACTGTTTTCACAGTATTTTTTCAAAGGTTTTGGTTGAAGGTTCAATCATGCCAATTTAACGTTGGGAACACAAAAAAGAAAAGTGTAAAGAATAAAGAGTATAATTTTTAGGCTTTATCGACCACGTGGGGCTGTGCCTTTTCCTTTCATTTAACCACAAAAGTTTACCAGGCCGTTTACCAAGTGACATCCTAAATATTTCATAGTAAACTAGTTGTTGAATCAAAATTACACCACAAGGACAAGATAATTGACGACACCTTTAATCATCATCAAACCTAATCTTCTTCCCCTGGAAAGCCTGGATTTGTCCTTGCTCTTTCCTCTTCTTGCTGGCTTCCCATGATGGATGCAGGGACTGCCCTTCTGGCTGATTGGAATTAAAACCTGCACGACTGCGATCTGGTAGTCTGGAACCACGGCCCCTTCCCCGACCACCTCCACTTTCCCTTTCCCTTCCTCTCGCAGTGAAGTCCCTTCCCCGGTCTTTGGATCCGAAAGGTCTACTTTTAAAGTCACGTTTCGCGTTGCTGAAATCGGATTCTCCGGTGTCCCCTCTCTCCCGGGAATTGAACCTGGGAGGCCTGCTGTCAAATCCACCACGGCCAGCACCTCTCATCCCCCCACGGCCACCGCCTCTCATCCCCCGACCTCTACCGTCCCTCATTCCCCGACTGCCACCGAATCTATCTCCTCTGCCTCTGCCACCGAACCCCTGTCTGCCCCCATCACCATCACCATCACCGCTCTCTGACCGGGAAAGGGACTGGCAGAAGACAGATGTAAACTTGGACCCTTGGGAATCACTGGGACGTGGCTCCAGCTCAGCAGGGCTCTCTGGTTCTGAAGGGGTGTCCTTCACCCCGCTCTTCGTTTTCTTCTTCTTCTTTTTGAACTTGCTCACTTTTCCTAAGAAGAAGTCATCGTCGCCATCACTCTCCGACTGAGAGGACCTCTTGTGGAAACGCTCCTCTGTGCTGTCGTCAAAGTACTCCTTTGGTGCTTCCTCGTCAGAGGACTCTATGTCGCTCTCGTCGTCGTCACCTGACATTTTCTGATTTGATTCAAGGTCAGGCTTAAGATTTGGTCTTTTGTACCCCACTTTGCTCAGTGGTTTCTTAAGATCCTTGGCCTCAGAGTACTTGGTCGACGTTTCCTCCTCAGAGCCATTGTCACTCTCTGGTGACCTCATACTGTTGGACTCCTCATCCTCATCAGACTGCAAATCACTGTCGTCGTCGTCGTCCTCATCATCATCATCATCATCGTCGTCGTCGTCTTTTTCCTCCACTCCTTGGTGCACTTTCAGGTCACTCTTTGACAGTGATGAACCCTTGTGTAGTGACACTTCTATGGCGTCATCGTCTGACTCCTCTTCACCTGCTCCCTCTAATGATGCGGTGGGCTGCTTTGAGATGGTGACCTCTCTCTTCTTCTCGGTGACCTTACTATGTGTGTCAATTTTCACAACCATGTGGCTGGCATCGTCCATGGCTTTAGCGCCCTCCGATGGTGGTGGTGACTTTATGTGAAAGACTACCTTGCATTTTTCCAAGCAACTCTTTCCGGTGTCGTCTTCCATGGCCACAGTCTTTTCTTTTGCAGTAGTGTGATTCGTCTTCTTTTCCATAACTTTACTCTGTTGTGTTTTATTCACTGCGGATTTGCGGTTTCTCGGCATTCCTTTTTTCAAGGGCTCGGTAACCTTACCAATTTTTCGGCTCCCTGAAACCCCAGACAAGTCTCTGTTTTGAGTAGTGGTCACTTCAGAACCGTCGCCCCCTATTTCTTCCTTCTCCTCACAGCCAACCATTTCCTGTTCTTTACTCTCCTCTTCCTCCTCCATTTTCTTTCTTTGTGTTAGTTCATCAGCATCTGCAATCTTAGGTTTACCCCTTCCTTTTTTAGACCTTTCCTCCCTGAAAGCTTTCACAGCTAATTTAATAGTCGCAATCCTCTTGCTGAACTGAGGGTGGCTGGCTATTCTGGCAATGGCTCGGTCGGTAACCGAAGAGGCTGGGTTTCTACAAACCACATCAAATTGGATCTCCTGCTGCAAGGCTATCTTGGTCACCTATCAGAAAAAAAAGATCACTCACATTAAAGTCATCTTGACATCATTATAAAAAGTTAATAATTGAAATAACATTCTAACCTTCAATTGCTATACATTTAAGGTATATGTTCTCATCGCAATCTTTTTCCAGTGTGACCCACGATGAGTTGCTACCCTAAGTGTAACGACAACGTTTGAGCCTGATGTACAGGAGAGCAAGGCAACGTCCATCCCTGGGTGAAGCTACAGGAATGGATAAAAGCAGAACCTACCACGTCTGGTTTAAGGGCCTTCATCTCATGGATCTCTTCCACCATTCGTTCGGCTCTCCTCTGGTTCTTCTGCACCTCGTTCTCTTTTCCCTTCTTCTTCTTCAGAGCAGCGATCTGTCGCGTCAACTTCCTGATGAGCAGCCCCCTTACCCTGCTCACCTCCTTCCTCATCAATACCACCTCGTTGTTGAGGTTCATCCGCGAAGAGTTATCCTTCTTTGGTTCACGCAAAGCCATTTTCTTTTTTCCCTGCGTGGCCTTGGGCTCTTTCTCCGTCTCCTCTTCACCATCATCAACATCCTTTTCACCACTGCCGTCGTCGTCGTTTTCGTCGTCCTCCTCCTCCTCCTTAGCCTCCTTCTCCACCTGCTTTTCCTCAGTTGCCACTTCTTCCTCTAGCTTTTCCTTGGAAAGAGTCTATGGAAACAGAATGCATGGTGATGAACTATTGTTAAAACTAGGGATGGGACAGAAAATCTGATTATTCGTTCCCGAGGGGCAAAGTCGGTTTTTAACATTTGGACCGTTAATTTTTTTTCCCATTCAAATAAACAAGAATTAACGGACGGAACTAATGTTGGACACCTTGAAGGGCATTATCCCGCTTATACCATGGTCACTTGCCAAAGAAAATAAATGAAGACCATTCATTTATATTTTCATGCGTTTTACAATCCAAATATAAAGTTTTTCACAAGCCATAACTTTGTTTCCCTGGTAACGCCTGAGGCCTTTGACTAATTCCTGGAACAATCATTACCCTCCCGTAAAGTTCCTATGCAACAGAAACGTTGTTCATACCAGTAAATAGGACGGACCTTAGCTTCGACTTGGCAACGGGAGGTATTCTAGTCCGTTCAGCTATGAGCCAGAGCTAACGCTATGCATTGAACATATTTATAATTCGAAATTCATCCCAGCCTTTATACCAGATACTATAGGGTCTAGAGCATATAACCACGTCTGATTACAGTTTAATTCATTTTACACAATTAGCCAGCTCTCGTTTTGAAGGCTGAACAGACAATTTGACTGGAACTACTTAGCAGGTATTTGTTTATTTGCGTTTAAGATATTAAGGAATTTCTTGCCGATTATCCATGGCTGCATTTGTGAATGTCGGCACACATCGAATAATTGATTATTCGTTCATACCATCCACTGATTATTCGACCATGAAAAATGTGAGTTATTCCCATCCCTAGTTCTAACAATTTATTTAACAAACACTGCACAACAAAGAGAAAAAAAGTGATTATTTTAAAATGGAAACAGATGGGCTTCACATCATAACTATTTACACAGTGATGTCTGGGAGTAGCTCCTCACTAAAATATTCTTTCTTAAAACATCCAATCTGTTGACCTTTTTAATATGCCAACAAGGAAAAACAATACAGCAGACAACAAGGCTGCGAATTACATGAAAAGAGAATGCTGCTCATGGCCATACCTCAGCTGTGTTCTCCTCGCTCTCTCGCTCAGTAAACAGATCGGTCTCTGGAACCTTTTCTTCTGCTTCTTCCTGTCTTGCTTCAGCACAAGGAACCACCTGCTCGGCCAAGTCCTCTGTGGAAGTCTGCTGTCATAAAAAACACCAGTGATGTGAAAAGGGCTAACGGAACAACATTCAACATACATTTACATTTAGGGCATTTAGCAGACGCTTTTATCCAAAGCGACTTACAATAATTACAGTTGTCATAAGTGCAACAATATATCGCTGTTGGTACAGTAAGGATGTTCATAGAACCAAGTGCAAGTACAACAATTGCTAGGCTAACCAATTCCCCGTGTTACAGCAATGATAGCAGCAACTGCAGTTGCTACACAGTTAAGTACTATAATACAACACAACACAATACAATGTTCAATGGTGGCCAGAAGGGGGAGGGTGGCTATGCAGAGTCGGGGTGGACTCTGAACAGGTGAGTCTCGAGTCTTTTTCAGAAGATAGTGAGCGACTCTGAGGTTCATAAGCGCACAGCCATAAGCTTGTGGGTACCCTTATGTTTTTGTTTGAACTATAATGTAATTACAGGCAATAACTTGAAAACCCTGCACTCCGTATGAAACATATAATATCACTTGTCGCCCTACGTCTTCACATGCTGACACCAAAGCGGAAAACTGGGTATGAAACTACATTGTTGTTGTTAATACTTTTCATTGTCGTCTCGAATGTTTGAAATACCAGCACTAGCAATAAAAGAAACCAGCATTCTATTCGGATACGTTTGAAGACAATTTAGTGAGTGTACCTTGGAAATTTCCTGTTGCTCCGGAATATTCTCACTCATCTCTGAATTCTGTGATATCTTCTCACACTCTTTTTCCCCCACGTCAATCAGCTTTATCTCCTCTGTTGATGTGATCTGCAGGATTATGACAGAAAACAAATGACGATATTTTAAAATGAAAGCACTGTGAAATGAATAATCGATGGCCAATTTCGTCAGCATATAAAGTCTAGATGTACGTACGTATTGTCCTCTTGGTATAGATAAATAGCACAGTGTAGAATCAGAAACCAGTATTAAATTCGGATACGTTTGAAGACCATTTAGTGAGTGTACCTTGAAAACATTCTCACTCATCTCTGTATTCTGTGACATCTTGGCACCCTCCTTTTCCCCCACGTCAATCACCGTTATCTCCTCGGTTGATGTCATCTGCGGAAATATGACAGTAAACAAATAACAAAGCACTATGAAATTCATAATTGATGACCAATCCACATCAAAACCTATAAATGTTGTCATCACGTGTTTTACTATTCAGTTAGCTGAATAATTCGTTTTTCTCCAGTAACTTTAAACGTGGGGGAGCCGTGTGGAGCCAGGCATGGAATTGTAAAGGCCTTATGGTTTGTACACGAGGAACGACAACCTCGCATACCGTAAGAAAACAATATTATTTACAGGATGCAATATACCAACCTTAAATCCCCGTGTTTAAAATAAGCATTTATAAAATAAAGGTATAAACGTCGGGAGCATGCATGGTCCTATGTTGTGGAGGCAGCCATTTATGTGACGTCAATGACGTTGTATGTGACGCTTCACGTCAGAATGCGACGCACTGTTTCGTGAAAGGGGGAGGGCCTTCCACTGACTGTTTTTATTTATTTCTTTGTTTCATGTGCATAAAACAAATACAATGGGTAAAAATTGAAGAACCGCTCATAGTAGCATGACTGTATAACATTTCCGTTGCATTTACCAGAGCGGTATCAGAGGTGAATCAACAGGGGGAGGATGAAGCGGCGCAATGCGGACTGCAGCAAACTCCGACGGCCGTTAAAACGGAACAGAATTACCGAGGGTATATATAGCAGGTACGCAAAAAGGGGGCTTGATGGATGTTATTGTATAACAATGGCGCCCCTTAAGAAATCTAAAGACAGCAATGGCAGCATCCGTCTTGTTCAAAGAGCTACCGCGATTGTATTGACAGTAGGACACCTTGAATGAATGCTTCTACGTTACAGTATTACAGGCCGGATTCATCGTATCATCTCATTCATGATATTTTACCAACGGCAATATCGTGCCATCTCAATTTTATTATTATTAATTATTATGGTATTGAGCTTGGTCCGGTGTCAGGATTTGCCTGGTAATTTTTTTAACTGACGTTCTGTATCAGACCTGGGAGGTTAAAACCCCAACGGTCACACGGTGTGTTATTGAGAGAACAATGCACGAGCTTCAGAGCACCGTGGATCTCCAGTCCACGCGTTTTAATAGACTTCGGGGTTTCTACACCATGTATTTTAAATACCGTGTATAACAATGTTTCTCCTCCAACAAATATATCATTTTACATTTGAACATGGTTTTGTCGCTGCAACAGGCACAATACCAACTGGAATATTCTCTCTTATTCGGCTTTTGTATAATGTCATTGCAACAGTAGGCCTACATTATAGGTGGTTTTTCAGCGTGAATATTGGGTCAATGTAAGCCCGGGTCTCTATAATGAATGTCAAGCCAGAAAAGTGAAAGCAGCTGTGCATGTTAAAGCGACATGCCTATACATGCTCTTCCATAGGTCCTGACTCCTATTTTCTCTTGCTTGTTCAAATAGGACCACTATTCACATACTCATACACATTGCAAGCGAAGTAACGTGCTTTAGTGAAATCCCCTTCACAATATTGATGTTACTTTTTGAAAATATGATGCAAGTTTACATCTACACTCTATAGAGCTTCACAAGCTGTAATACTCACAGTGCAATTGTTGTGTCTGTCCCTGTCTAATCCAGACTGTTCCATTGTTCTTTCTCTCTCTTCTCAGTACTTTCCTATACCTGAAGTTCCTGGTAGTGTGGGTGTTGGTGCTGCTAGCAGACTTTGTACTGGAGTTCAGGTTTGAGTACCTGTGGCCCTTCTGGCTTTTCATCAGAAGTGTCTACGACTCGTTCAGATACCAGGGGCTGGTAAGAGATGTCTTTGTGTCTTTCAGTTTAGTTCCATTTTGGGGAGGAAATCATTTATAACTAATTTTCTATTGTCTCTGAATTTTTGGTTTCCTCCTCAGGCCTTCTCGGTGTTCTTTGTGTGTGTAGCGTTTACGTCCGACATCATCTGCCTCCTCTTCATCCCCGTCCAGTGGCTGTTCTTTGCCGCTAGCACCTACGTATGGGTCCAGTATGTCTGGCACACAGGTCAGTGTGCTCCCCTCACTGCCATTCTCTCAATATAGAAATGACATTCCGCAAGGTGACCTCCATGCTAAATTCTAATGGTACTATCTAGATAAGGGACTACTGTATTTGGGCAGTGTAGTATCAAGGGTCTTCATTATCTAGGTTCTGGTTGTGATTCCCAATTTCTGCATCTTACCTACCTGACCTATCTTAGCTAGAGGCCCAACCTCCTGGTCCTTGATGTCCAGTAATGTTGCGTAGGTCAAGTGGTATAGAACAAAATCAACACTGCCAGGATGACGGGACCGATTCCCCCTGCGGCCAATGGTATTTCAAGATGCTTTGGACCAAAGTGGCCACCAAATGTCATATTTATCAATGAAAGCATCTCCATGGTGATATATACTAACATTGGAAATCGATAGCAATCAATGTTCTTCCTGTCCCTTGTTTTTGTCCAGAACGAGGAGTGTGTCTGCCCACCGTGTCGCTATGGATACTCTTTGTGTACATCGAGGCCGCCATCCGCTTCAAAGACCTGAAGAACTTCCATGTTGACCTGTGTCGTCCGTTTGCTGCTCACTGGTAACCACCCTAACTTCTGCACCTGCTCTCGGCAGTTTTAGTCATGCAACCGCAGATATGAACACATCGGACCTATGTTAACACGCAAACCAAGGTATCCTGTGAAAAATGTGACCTTTTTACCCATGTCAGGGCTTTCCCCACTATCGCATAGAGGCATACCTCCATGCCTCCTTACTGGCTTGCATCCTACTTGCTCAAGTACCTTCAAATTGAAAATATGCTAACAAACGTTTAGGTTCTCAGCACAAACATGGCTTATCGGAGACTGAACCTGGACAAATGTATGCACCAAAACGCGTGGTGTAGTGGAACAGTGATGTCACTGTCATTGTGAAATAATGGACCACATCTTTCTGTGTGAGTCAGGTTTTTCCACTCTGTTTCATAATGACTGGCGGTGAACAGTGCTGCTTGGTATCGTATTTCTACACGGTAACGACTTCTCCCACCAAGAGATGAAATGACCCTCTTGATTATTTTGTCTATTCCGAAAATGTACGCATGAACATAGAAGATGAAGACTCCCTTCCGGAGAATACATTAGAGACGTATTGATCTATCCAGGAATTGGTTTCAAATAAACCGGCCATGTTATGAATATTACCGGTACTTGGAATGTTGTTGGGTCAGCCCACTCTTGGTACAGAATAACGACTGTGCTTAAAAGAGGAAAAGGCGGTAATTGCGAAATGACCCAGGTCGGTATGCTCTTTCCCTTCCCTCACAGCATCGGGTACCCGGTGGTCACGCTGGGCTTCGGCTTCAAGAGCTACGTCAGTTACAAGATGCGCCTCCGCAAACAGAAGGAGGTGCAGAAGGAGAACGAGTTCTACATGCAGCTGCTGCAGCAGGCGCTGCCTCCTGAGCAACAGATGCTGCAGCGGCAGGAGAGGGAGGCCGAGGAAGGTGAGACACACACACACACACACACACACACACACACACACACACACACACACACACACACACACACAACACACACACACACACACACACACACACACACACACACACACACACACACACACACGGGGGGGGGGGGGGGGTCCATTTGTGTAGTTGTGTATGGCCAGTCCGAACATGTATATGAATAGCCAATAAGTCAGAACTAGTTGGGCATATGGATAATTGATTGATTGATTGATTTATGAGGCGTTGCGTAGATGGGGATGTGTGACTGAAGTCACTGCCTTGTTCCGTCCCAATAGTTCAACAACCACATATCTAATTTGTGTTAAGATACTTCAGGCCAGGTACCGGGGCACGTATGATGACCTGATTGTGACAACACACTGCTCTCATGTGACTAAGGGGTGAGAGAGAGGGTGTGCTACCGGACCTCCAAACAAGCTTCGCTGCTTCTCTCTCCTACAGCGGCTCTATCCAAGGGGGTGACGGTGACGGAGGTGGAGCCCACGCCGCCGGTGTGTCAGAACGGCGCTCCGCCGGGGAAGAAGAGCTCCCAGAGCGCCCAGCTTCCGGAGCTGGAGTACCGGGAGAAAGGGCGGGACAGCAACGGGAAGGAGAGGGAGGGTAAAAAACAGCACCCGGTTGGGATCAACAACAACAGCATCGTGCACACAATAGACTCCAGGGTGCAGGAGACGGACTTTGTGGAGAACCACATCGGGGGGAAGAGACTGAACAATGACTTGGTGGGGGAGCACACGCACGCCGACCCCACTCAGATCCCCAAAGAGGAAACGGCCACACCAACGGCTGTGGCTGCAACAGCGGGGAAAAGCACGAAAAATCTGGGCGGAGGGGGTGGGGCCGGGTCCAGCTCCTCCCCCCGAAGCCACGGCTCGTCCAATGGGAGCGTGCCGTCGGGTTCCACGTCCTCCAGTAAGAACGAGAAGAAGCAGAAGGGAGGCGGGAAGAGTCCCAAAGACCCGGTGGAGAACTGCATCCCTAATAACCAGCTGGGCAAGACGGACACGTTAGTACGGTACGTTGGAAGTACGGTGTGTTTGTAGTACGTTACCATGGTGTGCAATAGGATTGGGAAAAATAATCGATTCTTTGATGCATCGCGATTCTCTCTAGAAAGATTCCGTCTCGATTAATAATCGGTATTTAAAAAATAATATATATTTTTAATATGTTTGCCTGCTGCAACATTGTGTTTGCCAGAGAGGGATAATTTTAGTTTTTTTTGAACTTCAGTGTCTATTGGCCAATCTGATCTGTCTTGACACGATTGTGATTCAGCCTACACATAGCATGCATGCAAACTCACAGCCGGACACAAGAACTCCTTCTAATTCAAGAGCAGCTTTTATTTGATGTCATAGAAAAGAAAAATTAGAAATAAAATAGAACTGAAACCTATTTTTGACATACTTCCATATTGTGTTGTAATGCAAGCTGCATTGATTATTGCATTGTTCATAGAAAGTCATATTTGTGACACAAGCTTTCTCTCTATTAGTAATTACATATTAAATAAGTTAATTCATCAGTTGATGTCTTTAATGATCATCACAAAAGTAGGAAGTGATTAGCAAACTCGAGTAGCAAACTCAGATGTTTATATATATTTTTGAAAATCACGCATGGAAATGTGCATAAAGAAAATTGTTGCATCGATAATCGCTTTAGAATCGAATCGTTGACCTCATAATCGGAATCGAATCGCGACGTGCCAAGAGATTCCCATCCCTAGTATGCAAGTCATTTGTGTTGGTATGGTAAGATAGTAGCACGCTCGCTAGTAGGTTAGGTCAGACGGACAGGGCGGGCGGCCTGTGAGTATGGCGTGTTTGTGCAGAACACTAAGGTATGTTGGTCCCTAATTACCAGCTGTGCCATGTGTACAAGAACGGTGAGGCAGTCCACCCACCCTCATCTCTCTGGCAAAAACTTTAATCAATGCATTTTCTGTGAATCAAAAAGAGGAATTAATCATGTTGTGTGAAATGAAGTCATTTCACACTACATCACAGAAAGTAGATATGGGATTTTTTTTTTTTTGCATTATAAGTTTCATGAAGAATCAAAGGTGTCTTTGTGTTAGAGGCTTGATGAGGTGTTATTCCAATTTGTTAACTTAGTAGCTGTAATGATGTAAATGATAAATGCTGCTCCGTGCCTCATTGATTATAGATTGTGTATTGGATTGGACATTTGCAGATGTTGAAGAAAGAAATAATCACAACCTGTCCATGGCCTGTCCTGTCCTTACTTGGCACAACTGGGACCTTGATCCATCCTCTCTGTATCTCTCAATCTCATTCATTCCTCGAACTCCTTCACCCAACCTGTAACACCCTGACCTGTGCCTCCCCTTCCAGGCTGGAGCAGGACGTGAAGCGTCTGAAGGCGGACCTGCAGGCCAGCCGGCAGCTGGAGTCAGAGCTCCGCAGCCAGCTGTCCTCCCTCAGCAACCAGGACCGCAGCCTGCGCTCCGAGCTGGGCCAGCTCCGCCAGGACAATGAGCTGCTGCAGAACAAGTAAGGACGGCTGGAATGTATGGATTCTGATGCCAGGGCCCAATAAGTGAGCAGATGAGTGCCGGACGAAGATCACTGGCTCTTTTAAATGTAACCTTTGGTTGCCTGACCTGTAAGTCGACGATCTATTGCCATCATTTGTTCGAGTGACACAATGGAAGGCCACAGACTATGAATGAAAGCCTCACTCCCCTTTGGTATCAAGATGCATTATTAAACACTAATGCGCTCCTTGAACCACCCTGCCAAGGGTTTTTACATAAACTAAACCTTCCCTAAACCGTGTGTGTGTGTGTGTGTGTGTGTGTGTGTGTGTGTGTGTGTGTGTGTGTGTGTGTGTGTGTGTGTGTGTGTGTGTGTGTGTGTGTGTGTGTGTGTGTGTGTGTGTGTGTGTGTGTGTGTGTGTGTGTGTCTGTGTGGCCACCCAGGCTCCATAGTGCGGTGCAGGCCAAGCAGAAGGACAAGCAGACCATCTCCCAGCTGGAGAAGCGTCTGAAGGCAGAGCAGGAGGCCCGGGCGCTGGCTGAGAAGCAGCTGGCGGACGAGAGGAAGAGGAAGAAGGTGGAGGAGGCCACCGCCGCCCGGGCTGTGGCACTGGCCGCCGCCACCAGGTACGCACGTCTGCCATTCACATGAGGATCACATGGTTTCAATCATCCAGACACATAAACTATGTCTGGATAAACTTGGTAGTTTTACTTCCAAATTCGAAGAGGGTTTGCGTATGGTGTTTAGACAAAGGAACTGTTTCAGGGACCGGTGCATCCATCGGGTGAATGAAGTTGGGATTTGAATAGAGATTCAAAGTGCTTGGGTAAACGGGACCCTTGCAAAAGCTGAAATCCTGGGAAACGGCGGTGTGGAGTGGTGTTCATTTGAATAGCATGTCGTTGTATTTTGCATCGTCATCCTAATAACATCACGGCCCCAATAACCATGACATGTGCCGCCTGTGTCCTGCAGGGGGGAGTGCACCGACTCCCTGCGCGGCCGCATCAGAGACCTGGAGACGGAGTGTAAGAAGATGGGCATGGACGTGAAGCTGAAGGAGGAGCAGATCAGGGATCTGGACGGAAAGTGTCAGGTTAGTTTGGAGTCTTACTTGGTTTTCCCCAAATCCTCACCCTGACCTTAATGACCCTCAGCCCTTACCTTACTGTTACCAATTTGAACAATAACATGTCGAATGAATATACCACAATTCAATAGTTTCTAACTTTATCTGAACGTGACTGTACAAAAGGTGTTTAGAAGAATTCAAATTAATTTATATATTTTTCAATTTCTACCTTTTGGTCTCACGCATGTCTGACCGGGTGCATCTATCTCTCTCCCACCTCTCCCAGGAGCTGAGAAAGTACAAGGAGAACGAGAAGGACACAGAGGTCCTGATGTCAGCGCTGTCTGCCATGCAGGAGAAGACCCAGCACCTGGAGAACAGCCTGAGCGCCGAGACCCGCATCAAACTGGACCTCTTCTCAGCGCTGGGCGACGCCAAGAGGCAGCTGGAGATAGCCCAAGGTAGCTCAGATGTGGATGAGGGAGTTTCAAACGGTTGCAGGGGTTTTGGGTGCAACGCTCGCTGCTGTCAATGCTCGGATGAGGGCTGGAAGTGACTGACTGTAAGAGTAATGATATAAAGGGGGACACTGTTTGACCCTTATTGATATGTAAAACCATATGGTTTTCCTTTTTTGGTTTACTCACCCTACTGTACACAATGTTCTGGCTATACATGCAAAGTATTTTTACACATTGAATTGAGGACGCAGTGATGTATCAAAAAACTAGCCTTTAAACCAAAGGCTTTTATTCACAAAACAAGTCTAAAACACAAGTATTTTGTATTGTATAAAGCGAAATATCAAACAAATGGGGTCTATAAATGGCATTTTCGCCATAATTATATTCATTGCTACTGTTGCATGTTTCTTTGTAAACAGAAATAAACAAGAGCAAAGTCTTTGGTTGCTGGGAGAAAAGCAAAATCCTGCAAACCTATCAAGAAACAAGCTTGGTTTGTAGTTTTGAAAATGAATATGCATTGCCGATAATTGGCTGGATTTCGACATGCAAAGCCTTCTGAGGCATGTACCATTTAGATGCAGACGGGTTTCTGAAACTGTGGCTGTTTTTGTGCGTGATTTAAACTTGAAGCCATGCTCAAGAACACAACGCCTGACCTAGCACATACACACTCTGTCTCCCAACGCGTCTGAAGTGGAACGCACCTTTTTAAACTCCAACTGTCTCTCCCTCACCCAGGCCAGCTCCATCAGCGGGAGCAAGAGATAGCGGACCTCAAGCAGCGGATTGCGGAGGTGATGGCGGTGATGCCCAGCCTGTCCTACTCTTCGGACGGCGGGAACCACAGCCCCGTTGCGCCCCACTACTCCTCCAAGTTCATGGACAGCAGCCCCTCCTCCCTGGACCCCAACGCCTCCGTCTACCAGCCCCTCAAGAAGTGAACCCCCAGGGGACCGGGGACACAATTGTGGATTTAGTTTCCCCTCTTGTTTAATTCCGTATGTTTGTGTGACAGTCCCTGAGGATTTTCTGGTCACCATACATGCAGTTTCCATTGGAAAACTGGTACGCGCAAACTCGTGCTCGCTCCTGGTTCTTCTGGTTCAGCTGGACTGGGGTTCTGGTTCTGAGAACCAGAGGGCGTTGCTAACGAGGTGTTTATTTTTGATGTTCTTTTTTTATCGTACATTATTTTGGCTGCTGTTGTTACTGCGTTTGATTGTTTGTTGGGATGTAGCCATGACAGGATCCGATATGTATCTAGGTAAAAGCCAACCAAGAAGTTAAAAGAAAAGAGAAGACCGTGTTGCATCTGTCATTTGGGTTCGGTTTTTCCACGGGATCTTGTTCAATTAGATAAAACACACCGCAATGGGCGTAAAAAAAAAAAGTTTGATTTAAATTTGAAGTGTCTGTTAAGTAAAAAAACAAAACTATTTTGGGATAGATGAATGTACAAGTACTTTTCATGTTTTGAATATCATCAATGATCGTTTGTTTTGTACTGAATGTGTTTCAGCTCGCTCGAGAAATGTACTTTTGTTACTGACCTTGTGATATAGCACAGGTAGACATATTGTTTGTTCCTCAGACGTTTTTTTTGAAGGTTGAACCACATATGCCCCTGGCGCATAATGGAAAGGTCAAATACCATACCAGAAAAGTAGATGGTGACTTATCATAGATTTGACTAGGCGCTGCCAAACAATCTTGAATTTATTTTTATGTTGTTGATGCTGCCCTTCATCCACCCTCATTGGGACCACATTGGAAACTGTTAGGCCATATTATTCTTCTGTGGATTTAATGATGTCTGGGTAACCCGGCTGTTACCGTCTTGCTGTGTTACAGTGCCTTGCGATTTGTCTTTTATAAGATGCAGAACCATACTCCCATTCCCACACTAGGCTCTGGTTCTCACCCCCTAGCATTGATTTGCGTGGTTTTCGTTTCTACAATGTATTTTCATGGTAACAGTATTAGGAGGAAGTGTCCACCCTGCCCCTAGATTCTACAAAGCATAACCAACCCAATCAGATTGTCTAATCAAGCCCTACAGCTGGCATTTAGTTGTTTACGACAATGTACATTGACATTGCTGAGGAATGTTTTAATTTATCTACTTCTGTTATTAAGTGCCAAGTGTTGAAGTGTTTCTTTGGATCGGTTTACATCCATACTTTCAATTGGTGTAGTGTGTGTGTACAATGTTTAAAGAAGAGTACTGTTTTTCTTTTTGTCATTACAACCTTCTTGAATGGTGTTCGTTGTATTAACGAGGTCGTAGGTGAATATGGTGCAGCGCTTAGGCAGCCAGACGGATTCATAGTGTTCACTTCGTCTATTTTTCCCTTCGCATTTATTTATTTGTCGAGAGACTTTATGGTTCCGTTAAGCGGCTTCTCTCTGGGTTGCCGTCTTCCTCATCGCCAGAGGGAACTGTGAATTACTCGTGTTGATGGGGAGTAGTTTGCCCTGGTCGTGGCGGTCACAGTGTGTCGCACGGGGCCGGAGTTTACCCAACCCCCCACCCTGACGGTGCGCTCAAGTATTTATGTGGATTACTATGACATTGTGAATTTAGTTCTTGATGTGGTTTTTGACAATATTTGGAAGAAGAATGAGGGGATGTATGCATAAGAAGTGCTTCATTTGAACTCTGCATCGTCCAACCATGTTGAGTCTCGTCTCTTCCAAAAGATGTTCCTGTGTCTTCTCTCTGGCGCTCGCTGAGCGTCACAATTAAAGAACGTTTTGCTGGTGGCCGTGTGAGCTGTTTTATTTGTTTTGTTTAAAATATTCTCACTTACCTTTTAATTGTGTTCATTTTGAGACTGTCATGTAAACCATTTGTTTCTTGTCCTGTTCATTATTATGGCCAAAGTTAAACTTTAACATCTAGCCGAAGCTTTCAACTACGTCCCTTCGTTTACATAAACAAAACATGGAAACGAAGGTAAATGTTATCTTTGTGGCATTCTTATTATAGACTTACTATTTGCATTCAATATTATTCAACATTGGGCGACAAAGCGTCGCCCAATGTTTCTCTCTCTCTCTCTCTCTCTCTCTCTCTCTCTCTCTCTCTCTCTCTCTCTCTCTCTCTCTCTCTCTCTCTCTCTCTCTCTCTCTCTATATATATATATATATATATATATATATATAATAGTGCTGTCAAGCGATTAAAATATTTCATCAAGATTAATCGCATTAATGCCAGTTAACTCACGATTATTATTTTTTCTATGCTAAATATCCCCTGATTTCATTGTCCCATTAATTGTTCTCATTTTTATACACTTATCAACATGGAGAAGTGCACCGGCTTGCCTTGTGCAAATGTTTTTTATTGACAACATTGGCATATACTGATCAAAACAGGACGATACAAAAAAAAAAGCCTATAGTGCAATTAAACGATGAACATACAAACATACTGCCTTGAACATAGCAGTCAGGCTACTGCTTCTTAGTTTTGAGTAAAAGAAAAAAACAACGCGTTAATCGTGCGATAACAAAATGAACGCCGTTAAAATTGGTTTGCCGGTAACGTCGTTAATAACGCGTTTGACTGACAGCACTAATATATATATATATATATATATATATATATATATATATATATATATATATATATATATATATATATATATATATATAGATATATATATATAAAATGTTGTGATATAATTTGGTGAATGAAGTAGAGGGCGAGGGAGACAACTTTGCGTTGAAACGTGTTTGATCACATTGCCGATGACGTGTGTGAGGACAGTCTCGCATATTTAAGCATCACTGTCCCCGCCCACTGCCAGAGGTTCAAATTCAAGTCCGCAGCAGCATCAGCGTCAACAACATTCCTCGGTCCGAAGTCGTCACTACAACACAACTTTGATCAACGTCCGTACTTCGCTATGGATGCCATTCGGTCCGCAGGGAGAGCCATCATCCGAAGCCCAAGCATGGCGAAACAATCCTGGAGCGCCGGTAGACACAAAAGTAAGACATTTAGAGAACATTACAAACATGTTTTTGGGGGGCTAGGTGTTTCACGCTGGAAGTCAACAATGCACTTGGTCGTCTGAATACTCCATATTGCACTAGTTTCATTTTACTTGTGAAATAAAGGGGACATCGCTGTTTAACTAGTCCCCTTCTCCATGGACGAAGTTAACCGGTGCATGTCAATCGATGATCACAACCTCTATGGCTTCTGTTTGTTTGGCAAGTGTGTCTGCTTGACGTGTGCGAAGTTAGCGCGTATGTTCTGTTTTGGATTTGCAGAACATCCGACAAACACTCGGGGTTTCAGAGGTCGGATGCCTGCGGTCTGGCAGACATTGCAGTTCTTCACACAGATTCCAAGGCTCTAGGCCAGCCCTGAAGAACTTAATCTGGCTTGATCCTTTCCTAGTGGCCGAGAAAGCATAATGAGAGCTACTCTATATAACCACGACGACAGTCCAGGCATGCCACAGGTCAGTCAGTGAATGGCTTCGATAGTCTCAGCTTTAAAGAGTTCTACTATCAATTTCAATGCTGCCATTAAACACTTTTAAACCTTGCAGCCCATTGGGAACATTATCTGAATGACCCTAATTGCCCAATTAAAGTAGGTTAGCTCAGCTCAAACTGACGCTAACAAAGTGCTCAAATGTCAAATAAAGCAAACATGTTATGTACGCTGTTCTCTGACGCAGGTCTGTTCAGTTTTCAGTTGATAACAAATGATATCCCAATATTTTTGCCTGCTTGTCTTCCCTGAAGCATCATGTCTGTGAAGTGACGTCTGCTCTCGATATTTGTTTTCATATCCTTGTAGAGCTCGACACCAGACTGCTCCATTTAGTTTCCACTACTCCAGACTCTTCCATGACCTGGACATAATTCAGCGTTGAGTCAAGACAAAGGATGAACCGTTACAACAGGGCACAACGTTGCAAGTTGTGGAAACGGATTGGCCCAGGGTTGGTCTCCATAGTGAATTGGTCTATGGTCCAAACACACGCAGTCTCTTCCCAACGTGTACTGCAGGCTCTACCCAACGGGTACTACAGCCTCTTCCCCACCCGTACAGTCTCTTCCAACATATGCAGCGTGATGGCTTCACGCCTCTATGTTTGGCGCAACTATACCTAAACTATTTATATAGTGTTTTCTGACAGAAGAGCCTGTAGCTCCATTGTACTAATTCCTCACCTCATTTCACCTGTTGTTATCTCATCCCTTCCTTCCGCCTCCCATTAGACTTTAAACTAACGTGTTTAAGTGTCATTGCACCTCTAGTTTACTTAGTGCATGAGGGTAGGTGGCTGTGTACTGTGGGGTTATCAGCCTCTGCTTGGACCAAGGCTACAGGCAGCAGTACACGGTTTATCCTCTCGCTCACATGACATTGACTGACTTTTGAACCCGAAGCCCCTCCCGTGTTTGAAGCGGGGGGGGGCGGGGGGGCGCTGCTACTACAATGTAAGGCCAAGCCCACAAGGTCCTCCTGAATCAACTTTAATTATTTAGCACCTTTCTTACAAAAGACTCACTCGATCTTCACATCAAAATATTTCATACAATAGAAATAAAACTTTTTCAAGACTGCATAAAATACATGGATTTAAAATATATGAAAACGGGCTTAAAGGTTGAAAGTGCATTTTAGTCTAGCAGAAAGGGAAGGTGAACTGCATAAAATACATGGATTTAAAATATATGAAAACGGGCTTAAAGGTTAAAAGTGCATTTTAGTCTAGCAGAAAGGGAAGGTGAACATAAATGTTTTTAACATTGATTTTCAATGTAGTCAGAGTTGGAGTCTATTTAATCCAGCTTTGTGTTGCATTGCCTAGTTTCAGTGATATACTTTAACCAATAACCGTTTAGTGATTTATAGGTGAGCAGCAGCATTTTCAAAAAAATCCTCTAATCTGACATACCTGGAGCCCGTGCAGGAATTGGTGTATGTGTTCAGATTTGTTGGTCTTTGTTAGAACTCAAGCAGCTGCATTCTGATAAAGCTGCGACAGCTTAAGAGCCTTTTTATTGGAAGGCCTGCAAAGAGACCATTACACATATCCAACCTCCTAGTAAGGAAGGCATGGACAAGTATTTCCAAGCATTGTTTGTAGAAGTAGGCCGATATGGCTGTTAATTTATAACGACACCTAGATTGCTTGGTTTTGGGTTTAGTAGAGTGACTGAAGGTTTAGGCTAACTTTCAGTCTCATCTTTGACCCGAAAAATTATGATCAATGTTCATTTAGTTCCGGGAAATTCTGGAACATCCAGTCGTTGACCTGCTCAATGCACTGTCTCAACAGATCTATAGAACGAGCTACAGGGCTTTCACCATACAGCCCTATGTTTATGATAGGGCTGTATAGATTTGTGTGTCGTCCACATAACAATGGTACGCAATGTTGATATTTTGCATGCTTAGGGCTAGTGTTAACATGTAGAATTGAATTACGATGAACCTTAAACCTTTAGACTCCATGTGTGACATTAGCTGGTCCAGATGTACATTTGCCAAGGTAGACAAAAGTGGTTCCTGTCTTGTAGTTATGACCTGAACTGCCTCAAGGCTGCTGGGAAGCACAACCCAATTTGCCCATCGACCCAGCAGTATTTTGCGGTCAACAGTGTTGAATGTTTGTTATCTGGTGACCTTGGGTGTCTTGAAAGGCGCCTCTAAATTAAATGTATTATTATTATCTGAGGTGTGAATAACCGCTTTTTATCTTCATTCCATCATTGGTAACTTTGTTGTTAAACTGGAAATTGCGACTCTGCTGGGCTGTATTAGATTCTCGATTGTTGCATTTATGTTTCACAGCTGCTAGGGCAAGCAGTTGCGCTGAAATTATTAAAACATGTATCTTGTTCATTTATTTTCAGTGCTTCATCACGTGAAAACAGCAAATGATCGCTTCCCATTTTTCTTTGCTTGCTGTCTGACCAGGAAGGCATTAATGTTGTCTCTAACCTGTGATGGGCCCCCCTCCCTCAGAGCTCCCGGAGAACTGGACAGACACACGGGAGACCATCCTGGGAGGCATGACCTTTAACCTCCGGCACCTGGGCATGACCCTTGTGGACCAGCCCAAGGGGGAGGAGCTGTCAGCCGCCGCCGTGAAGCGCATCGTGGTAACGGTGAGCGCAGATCCCCAGCATGATGAGAACGACCATGATGGTAACGTCAGGGGCATGACATGAGTCGACCGTCCCTTGATCACGATGATTGATATTTCTCATGGTAACGCAGCGATTGAAGACGTGTCATTTCGTCCTCCAGGCCAAAGCCAGTGGGAAGAAGCCCCCAAAGGTTTCCCTCAAGGTCTCCCCTCAGGGAATCGTCCTCCACGACAGACTCACCAGCCGCCTCCTAGACACCATCTCCATTTACAGGTGTGTGTGTGTGTGTGTGTGTGTGTGTGTGTGTGTGTGTGTGTGTGTGTGTGTGTGTGTGTGTGTGTGGCATCGATGAGGAATTCGGTTTGTAACCTACCAGACATTTTAATCATTTGTGTTGCTCATTTCTCGGGCGGCATTCCTCAGGATATCTTACTGCACAGCGGACAAGCTTCATGAGAAGGTGTTTGCCTACATCGCCCAGAACACACAGAACGGGACCCTGGAATGTCACGCTTACCTGTGCTCCAAGAGGAAAGAGGTGAGGCACCAGGGCTTAGGGTGGATGGTTTGTTGGTTTCAGGGCTACAGATACTGATCCTGTTTGACGGTGAATGCAAGTGATGGCGCTAAAGCCCACTGCTTTTCCAAAGATGTACGGTTGAAGCTAGCCTTGACTTGCATAAGACCATGGATAACATTGTGAGCGGTCCATTGGGGTCTTTTTTTCGAAGGAGGAAATGCACTAGTGTAGCCCATAGCATTATTTATTGGACAGTTTGATTTAGGAATGGCAGTTCACCAATAAAGACCCAACAAGTCAAGTGAATATACATTTACCGTGCTGGTGCTGCGACAGACATGAATCATACTGACTTAGGGATGTGTATGATAAGTAAATGTGTCTCTGTCTAGGCCCAGGCTGTGACCCTCACCGTAGCCCAGGCGTTTAAGCTAGCTTTCGAGCTCTGGCAAGTGGCCAAAGAAGGTAGGCACCCAATGTTATTGTCTCCCTCCACCACTCGCATACCACCGCACCAATGTGCATGTGTGGACACAAAAGTGCAGTCCTGCTGACAACATTGGGAAAACTGAGACAAAGTTTAAGCCTTCGTTTTATGTTATTTGTGTGTCTGTGTGGCAGAGAAGGAACAGAGGGTGAAGTCTGGTTCGGAAGGGGAGGACAGCAACAGTTCCCAGTCTCAGAGATCTAGCAGTGTGGGAAGCCTGAAAGACACGGGTAATTCACACAATAACTGCTCATTGTTCTAATGGTCAGTTTAGCCATTTTATACACTTCTATCCAGAGCCACTTGCAGTCAATGTCATGCACCCTCAAACACCCTAACACCGAGATCACCTTGCCCCCACATGTCGGCCAGATGTTCCTACAGAGAAGCTTCTGGACTTTGGAGAGCGGGTTGTGGACGTCCACAAGCCCCTGGAGAAGGACAACAACAATGACGGGCCTGGCGCGGTGAGTAGATGTTTCAGGACGCTCCGTGATGCGTTGCGTGTCCGACTGCAACAGGATGTTGATAAACAGTGGGAGGGTCGGGAGGGACGATTGTTTCGTTAGTGTCCCTACGGTGTTGCTTAAATTAGATCATTTGTGGTTGGAATTCGACATCCGACGTCACACACAACTTCACGATGGCATCAACTCCTGGCAGGGAGAAAAAGTCAACTGCAATTTAGTGAAGTGGTCTCTCAAGACGGTGATTATTTTGGATGAAGCCAACTTTTTTTGACGGTACTTATTTCTTTTTTTTCTCCAGGAAATGGGGGAGGATTTGGATGAAGCGTTCTCGAGGTGAGTGAGGGCAGCTTATTTATTTTTGCTCCCAACAAAACAAAATGGTCTCCATAACTGACTGAATTCACATTTTCCCTCTGGTGATTTTTCAGCACAATGTTGGCACGTAAGGACTTATCTGATGCACTCAAGCATAATAAAAAAGACACAGGATGGGCCGAATCAGCCATCCCATCCTTAGAATGAAATATTTAAGTGGAGTGATCATTAAAACAAAGTGGAAAGAGGGAAGGTTCAGCATGGGGTTGGACTCAGCACAGCCTGCTTGCTCTTTGCGGTAATCAATCCCCTGTGTGTTTGTCTCTAGCCGTGCTCTGGATAGCTATGGTTCCTCTCCAGGTAATGCCCATTACTTGGCCTCCCTAACCCCTCGCAGTTGTCTCTCTCGCTAACATAAACCTCCAGTCCACCCCAGTCACTACTCTACCCTAACCACGTAGTAAAGTAGTCCACTTTGGCTTGCTCTCAATACTCTCAAATGTTAAAATCTCATCTGTTAATTTTCCATAAATTGAAGCAATGAAAAGTCAGTTTTGGATTATTGAACTCAAGTCAAAGTGAATCTCTGCCTCATTCAGTCAAATAGCAAACCCATTTACTCTGTTGTTCAGAGGGTACATCAAACTCCATGTAATTTCCTCCCCCACAATATGTGACCTCCAATAAAGAGAACGTCTTACACTAATCCTGGTGGCGTGCGGCCTCACGTGCGCTGCGTCATAACTCCGCAATCCAGCGTTATCCCCAGGACGGAAGAATGTGGTCTGAACTGAAGAGATTCCTGTATACCCGCTCCAGGCTCTGCTAAGCTGTTGTACGTGGATACGCAACAGCACTCAAAACATTTTTTTTTTTTTTCCGCCGTTGCGATTGGCACGTAGAAGCAGAAAACGCCAGCAACTAGGCCGATCCGGCAGCTCCTCTCACAGTCCCACCGTGTTCCCCTTCATACCATTCCTTTAACTAACTAGAATTCCGGCTTTTCTTCATGTTGTAATCGTCATGGTCCTCCCCTCCTTCCGCCCCTCCTGTAGGCTGGCAGTGTCTCGTACTAACCCCCAGGTCTTGGACGTTGGGGTGACGCCCCAGGATTGGCTGCTGGAGCCCGACTGGGATGTAGCCGGGGGAGACGACGCCAGTGGAACCAGCCCCCCCGTGGACATGCTGCTCAGCTTCTGACCAGTGATTTTGTCTTTGCTGAGACACGGAGATACCCTTCCCCCCTCTCTAACAGGCACACGTACACACACGCACGCGTTCACACACACACACGTGCACCAACAAAAATATATTTTCTATTAGATTCTTGTATCAACTAAATGTTGTCTTAACAGTATCTGAATCAGTGTTATTTTGATATACATGTAAATACCCTTAATTTCATTGAAGTATTTATTTTGTATTCTTGTAAAAAAAATAAGTACTTGATAATAATCAAGATGCCTTTATTACTAACACGAGCACAATCCGAATCAGTGCCCGCGATGTTTCAATGCAGTTTCTAACGACATGGACATGTTATTAACTGCCTTGGTCCATCATTAGAATTCAGTATTTTTTTTGTAACGCATGGTAAAATACATTCATGTTGTGTCTACAGATGCGCACAAAATATGGCCTCCTTAGTTAGGATATGAATGATTTGATGCTTAATCCTAACATGTACACACATTGCCTTCTTCAATTAGGCAGTTTTTAGCTTTGGATGAATCCCAGCAGCCTTCAGAGCTGCCACAGTTTAACTTTGTATACTAACTTTATTACTGCAAATAAAATGTTATTGTGATTAAGATGTTGATCGTTATGGTTATTTATCTTTTTTGGCTTTACATTCAGCGGACACTTCTGTCGAAAGTCAACTTCGAGTCAATTTGGTCGAAACACTTGAGCCTTCATTCACTGTCCCTGCTTTAATGAGTTAAAGTTGGTAATGCTTAGGAGGTGAAGCGGGTTAACTTGTATCCAGAAGGTTGCTCTTTCGATCCACGCCCCCCCCCCCCCCTAGCTGAGTGTCGAGGTGTCCCTAAGCAAGACCACTAACCACCTACCCTAGGTACTCCCGACAAGCTGGCTGTCACCTTGCATGGTTTACTCTGTGTATCTTCGTATTAACCACTAGTCGCTTTGGATAAAATCTTCTGCTTAATGCCCAGACTGTAAATAATGACTGACTATCCTTAACTCAACTCTGCTCCATAAGCCTTTATCACAGGGGGGCGAAAACAAACAAAATTAATTTTAGGTCTGTAAGCATGACTACGCCCATTATTAAGGTAAACGCATACGTGTTTTCCCCGGTTTCAACCTATTCTAGAAGTACGTGTTGATTCCCACCAGGGGGCAGCGTCCTACCACTGGAGATTTGTTTCTAGTAGGGAATCGTTGCCTGAAGATGGCTACTGCCTTACCTTCATGGGTTGCTATGGCAACATGGCTTTGGATATGTCTTTCCTTCAAAGGCCGTGAACGCATCCAACCATACCAGGCCATCATGTAGGGAGGTGTGAGGGAACTTTATACAATTGCATTCGCAGGTGACATCACACAAATTGCATAATCCAATGGTGGTTTTTGTCTGCACATCAATCATTAAAACACTGTCGAAGTGATGTTTTTTGGGTGCAGTTTTGTAGCAGGATTGACTCGATAAATACGGCTTCATATCTACAGTGTTTAGCATTATCTATTAGTGCTCATATAAACAATGGTTGATGCGATGTGTACCTTATATACTCTTGAGTCGTCTCAGCCCGGCTCCATCCAAGGTGTGCTGTTCTAACCGGAATAAAATACCCTGTCCAGTCCAAGGGAGCCTTGGGAGGGATGGGAAGACAACAGACAAACTTGTGTTGCATTTGTGTTACAGGGATTTTCTCATCCCACTTTAAAACACACACTTGTTCTCTGTTCGCCCTGGTTGTGTTAACAGGACTCTGGAGGACTTGGTTGTTCCTGTTTCCATCTCAATCTCTCTCTCTCTCTATGTCTGTGTCTGTGTCGCTCTAGCTCTAATAGCTCTAATAGGGAGCCAGTCAGTGTTTGGCCCAACAGGCTTACTTAACCATCTGCATTATTTAACAGCGTCTTTCCTCAAAAGGAACCATCTCCCTCCCGCTCCCTCTCTCGCTCTCTCTATCTCGCTCCTTCCCATCCCTCTCTCTCTCTTTGTCTGTCTGTCTTTCTGCCTGTCTGTCTGTCTGCCTTTCTGTCTGTCTGTGTGACTTTTTCTCTTTCCGTCTGTCTGTATGTGTCTCTCTCTTTCACTCTGTCAGTCTGTCTCTCTCTCTCTGTCTCACTCACTAGTAAAAAGAGTAAAGCATCTGTTTTGAATTATAACTGAGAATCTCACACACACACACCCACATACAAGAACACACACAAACACACACACACAATCCCATACATATACACGCCCCCACACACACACACACGCACACACACACACACACAATCTCATACATATACACGCCCACACACACGCACGCGTCACACACACACGCCCACACATGAACACACACACATGAACACGCGCACACACATGCGCAACGGGATAGATGGAAAATTTAAATGTGGCCTGAAGACCAGAAGGCAGCCTGGAGTGTCAAGGTTAACATCCTCATTATGGGTGTCAAAAACTGCCCAAATATTCATCACTTAGCTAAGGGAGGCATAGCTTGAGGACTGGAGGACTTCACCACACACATTGCGCCCCATGTAGTGTGTGTGTGGATCATCTCCACACAAGGGTATGTGTCATCAATTTGAGCTGACACAGCTTGGAGAAGAGAAACTCTCCGTGAAACACTGTCCTTAGAACGAATGTCATAACATTCTTCTAATTGCCTGATGGGTGTTGTAGAAAAAATTAACATTAGTTTACTGTCTGCGTATCTGAGTGGAAAAATAGCTGTCACACAAATCAATGAAGACATTGCCTTTTAACTGGAAACAATACTGAAGATAAACAAATACAGCGACTGCCAAGAATTGTCAAAAGCAAGGGTTTGTGGCCGGGGAACGATCAGCCAATCAGAAAGAGTTATTGCGGCGACCATTTGTCAGCAGAAGGTTAATGCTGTAGCAATATGTTTCCAATATCAATCAGGAGCCACCCCTTATACTTGAGTGAATATACAAATGCACTACAAAATAATTACAAACCAATAAATACCTCAATATTTATTTCATTTTTATTTGATGCAAGTACTATCACTCGTAATCAATACAGCTCGTCAATCATTGGGGGCGACATTCACTGTGTTGTATGCCTATTGCACACAAGACATTGATGGCCTGCTTTGCATGGGCTGGTGGCTGGATTAAGACTGCCATTGATTTTCGATGTTGTTCCCCAATCCCTACAAATGGAACTTTGAAAACAGCTGCACGCCGAGAGCATGAGCTACAGAATGGGGAGTCAAGCCATTAAAGAGATGGCTATGTGAGTGTCTGCGTGTGTGTGTGTGTGTGTGTGTGTGTGTGTGTGTGTGTGTGTGTGTGTGTGTGTGTGTGTGTGTGTGTGTGTGTGTGTGTGTGTGTGTGTCTGCGCGTGTGTATGTGTGTGTGTGTGTGTGTGTGTGTGTGTGTGTGTGTGTGTGTGTGTGTGTGTGTGTGTGTGTTTGTGTGTGTGCGTGTGTGTGTGTGTACGCAAGCATCCACCTACATTGTGTTCATGTTGTGCGTTTATGTGCTCAGCGCCCTTCGTCCACATCCATCACAATCTCACCCAGTCAGGCATAACAGATCAACCGGCGCCCACCAGCCAATCACAGCCTCCCGTCACACAGTTCCAACCGACTGCTTGGGCTGCATTCTGCAAAGGGCTTTTTAGATTAGATTAGATTAGATTAGAAAACTTTATTTATCCCAAAATGGGCAATTTCGTTCACAGTTTTATACTTCATTTGTAACTGGTGCAGCCTGTATTCACACACACACACACACACACACACACACACACACACACACACACACACACACACACACACACACACACACACACACACACACACATTCTCTAAACGCCTAAGTACCATCATCATCATCATCATCATCATCATCATCATCAATCTAACATGTATGTACAGTATGTATGAATGTATGATTGTTGTTGTTATATTGAAGATAGAGAAAATAATCCACAATATATCATATCACCATCTGCTCATAGTTTCTCAATGCCCAGGAGAAAGGGTCTCCGGTTTTTCAGTCTGCCCTGCCTGGAAAAGGTGTTCCAGATGGATGGATGGATGAATGCATTAATCCTATTCTTTGCCTTTATGCAAATCAGAAAATGACACACACGCAAATACACACCGCGTTTCACAATGACTCACGTTGTTGTTTTTCCCTGGAGCCGTGAATATGTTCTCAGTCTTGAATGGTTACTCCTGTCGTTAGCGTCATGTCATCCTAATTGCTGTTAGTGTGTGAAGCCGCTCAGATGCTACTATCAAAGGAGAGGCTGAGATATGAGGAGGTATTTTACATCAGGTAAAAATAGATCACTCTCTTCCACCCCCTCTCTGCCACAAATCCTGCTTCTTATCACACAGCCAGTCTGTCAGGGGCATTGCATTGAAAATATTGTATATTTTATTGTTTTTCTGATACATAGACACATTTAGAAACAGTATATACCTTGGGCGTGTGGTTGATATCATTGACTCATGCTAGCCCTCAGAGACAACCTTATGTCCCATGAACATGAAATGCTTCAACACAGACATTGGCCCAATCCCATTTCTACCCCTTACCCCTTCCCCTTACCCCTCCCCCTTGTTTTGAAGGGGTAAAGGGAAGGGGGCAGGGGAAATGGGATTGGGCCTTTGATTGTACATTACACATCCACTGTAGTTTATTCTGTTCGGTTATCCATGCGCCTTGGTTAACTGCTTTCAATGACACACACACAGTATATAAATACATAAAAAGTCAGTGGTTACAAATGTGCACAGGACCCCTTGGTGCGCTTAATCAGCTTCTCATCCCTCATTCAGTCACCTTGACAACAGACCTGTCATTAACAAGCAAACTTGCATAGCAAAAGAAATATATTAAAAAAAATGGAAGGACTTGACCAGAAGAGCTTTCTGGTCTACAATAGAAGCCTCATTGGGTGAGCATATGACAAGCTTTCGTGTTTGTTGTTTCAAGGTTGTTTGGTTTAAGGCTATTTGCTATTCTCAGACGCTCATGGCAGGTGTAGTAGCAGGAAGATGGAGATGGCACTATGGTAAACACAAAGAATGGTTTAAGTATTGCATCCAGTATTATTGATGTGGGATTGTTCACTCTCAGAGCGGCTGTTGGCCCTCCACCGCACGTTTCAGGAGGAACTGCAGGGGACAGCAGATGTTAGCTGCTCACCATTCCTTCTGGGAACTCCAGGGGTACTTAGACACGGTGGATGGCAGGAAAGTCTGCAGGATTAAGCATGCGCGGCTGGATGTCTGGGATCTGTCTGTGCCCAACTCACCACGCACATCGCCTCCACTCTTTCTATACGTCTCTCTTCCGCTGTCTCTCTGTCTTTACTTTTTGAATGCAACACATTTTAGGCTGAGAAGGAATGGAATAGATAGTGAGAGCAAGGGTCAGAATACATCACAGTTTTAGGTACTTTGTGAAATCTAGGGTAAACCTTGAATGTGAATATTAGGTTATGATAAAGCCTGTTTTTCCAATGATATAACAGGGCTTGGTTTGACTTTAACTAAATGGAATAGCTTTAATAACGCAAGGTAATAATATTACAACTAAGACTTGTAAAATCTAGTTTTACTAAAACTAATTCGCAATGTGTCATGAAGTTTTACCAAAAAAGGCCTCTCCATCTCACCTTTATCCCTCTCTTTCTCTAACACATGCTGTGCTAGAGGTTCACCTTGAACAGATGCTGACGGGGCCCCCATGTAGCTGGGAGACAACGATGTATTGGGCCCCTACACACACACACACACACACACACACACACACACACACACACACACACACACACACACACACACACACACACACACACATACACATACACATACACACACATACACACACACACACACACACACACACACACACACACACACACCCCTTCCCTGGATGACGTCCAAGAGCAGGTGGTGGTGGTGGTTGGGGGGGGTATTTGCATGTCTGAGTTTGTGTTTTCTAAAGCACATCCTGGACTATCCTGCTTGATAAAAGGGTCAATAGAAGTAAAAGGAAAGATAAACCGTGACAGACCGGGGGGGGGGGGATATGGAATATAACAACCAATAACAACCCAGAATCAATTGCCTACGTGGTTGACGCCTGCAATTCAACTAAGAAATCGTTCTACCTCGATCAATCTCTTACACGCCAGCTTGCTCTTAGATTAACCCCGGTTTTTCTTAAGAGGTTTGTCAAGCTTAACAAACATCCAACGTAGCGTATTAAAGTGCATCAGCTCTCTCACAGTGAGCGGGGCGCTCAGTGGAACGACCGGAGTCAAGCTCTTTAGAGTCAGCAGACTTTACCAGGGGTGCAACAATGCACACATTGTCTGCACGCACATGAAGAGTGCAACGCCCTCTCATTTGAGTTCATTATGAACTACAATATACCATACGTAATATATATAATAATACAAGACAGAAAAAAGCACGGTAGTTGGTTTTGAGAAAAGAGAGGGATACACTGAGACACATAGGCCCAATCCCATTTCTACCCCTTAGCCCTTCCCCTTACCCCTCCCCCTTGTTTTGAAGGGGTAAGGGGAAGGGGTAAGGGGAAGGGGTAAGGGGTAGGAATGGGATTGGGCCATACTCAACCACATACACGCACACACACGCATGAACGCCTTACAAACTCGACGCCCGCCACACCCAGGCCCTCTGCTGGCTCTCCTTCCCCGACTAGGGCTACTCCTTTCCTCCCCTCTCCATTGTCTGTGCATCAGTGCTGCACCTGGTCAGGATCTCACTCATCCTGACACTAGATGGCCAATCAACCGACCCCCCGGCGCCTCAGGCCGCCCAATAAGGCGCCACTAAAACTGCAGAAATACGGCCCTGTCCAGCCACCAGACAAGGATAGATGCAGAGGGAGAGCAGGCAGGGAGGGTTGGTGGAGGGGCTGGGAAAGAGTTACAGAGGAGGAGAGAGAGAGAGAGAGAGAGAGAGAGAGAGAGAGAGAGAGAGAGAGAGAGAGAGAGGGGGGGGGGTGACAGGAGAGTTGTAATGAGGACATCTGTGATGAGGTGTGCAGCATTTGGTAAAGGTGAAACGAGGGCACATCGTGACGTGTGGAGGGAGGAGGACAAGATGGCGGTGCGCGCAGTCAGACACGGATGGGTGCGGCGTAATGAATGGGATAAAAAAAAAAAAAGGTTAGGCGTCATCAGCTCCCGGGAGGGGAGGAATTTTTGTCTCTGTCCGACAGCAGTCTATATTTATGTAAGTGTGTATGTGTGTGGGCATGCGTGTGGACGTGTCCACTTGTTATTTCTGAGTGATTACCGATTCTCATCCCCTGCAGCCAGTACAGCATCCAGCCGTGCTGCTCGTTATCTCCGATATCAACAGCAGCCAGACAGTTCACAATGTTAAGAGAACTCATAATGAGCACAGCGCAGAAGATAATGGCCATGTGTCTCAAGCAGATGATTGGTTTTCTAGCGAAGGAATTGCTTCCCCCCCCCCCCCCCCCCCTTCATCCCCCTGCGGCCAAGCATCCACTTGGCCCCGCCTCCTGCTCTGATCTGCTCTTTCAAAAGTGTCTGGCTCAGTCATTTGGGCCGACACTGTTCAATTATTAGTAGATAGAAAATCTCAGATATCACAGGTTCAAAAAAGTCATACCTCTCGTTCAATTATTCATTTTTAAATGACGTCCGGTCATCTGATGAGCAAGACCTTGTGACAGCTCTTTGATCAAAATTAAATCTGAATTCAAATTACCATAATTTAGCTGTTTATCATGGTTAAAGTAAATCTGCAACCAAACATAAGAGAGACAGCGAGAGAGAGAGAGATCCGGAGAGGGCAGTGATGTCCATCAACGTACACCAGGCCAATAGGTCAGTGATGCTGGAAGGAGGAGCATACTTCTATCCGCTTATTGATGTCTAATCGAGGTCTCAGTGATTACTCATGTAATGTGAGCTGACGAGTTGGGAGAGAGATAGAAAGAGAGAGAGACGAAAAGAGACGGAGAGAGTGCTTTCTGACCTAATCTAAGAGTAAGGATCAGAGAAAAGGAGAGAGAGAAGAGGGCAAGAGGAGAGGAAGACTTGTTGTAAAAAGTAAAAAAACTAAACATTAGTGATCCACCTGTGACAACTTAGTAAATTTAAATTGAGGGAAAATAATTGCAAAAACAGTTTTCCATGCATCCACCAAATTCCAGAGTGGAATATCCTATCCGATAGAGTTCTGATCGCCGTCCTCATTGGGTCAACGTGTCTGTTACGTTTCAGTTGTTGTTTCGACCAGCAGATTCCTTATCATCCTTATTTTGAGTCAGTTCTGGTTTCTGAACAGTCAAAGAGTTGTCCCTCACACAGTTGTAATCGTTGCCATCTGGAGGTGTAATCCAACGGCGTTCTGCAGTCTTCCTGTTCCAGATCCAGTTGAGGGTGTTGTTGTCGACCATTTCTGAACCAGTTCTTCAGAATGTCTTGAGTGTTTCTGTAATGTTATCATGATCTGGGCTGAGAATGGCTATCTGTTGGGTCTCAGGATCTGAAAAAAAAAAAAAAGCATTATTTTAGTTGTTTTAAAATTTAAAGGCACAATCAAGCTAGCGCCAATCTAAAGTTTGCTCCCTTACGTCTGCGCAAATATCCCAGATCCTACAGCCTTAAAGTTAGCGTCTACTAGCGTCAGCTGTCACTAAAAAAATTGTCAACAGCGTAAAATATCCCCTTTTCCAACATGTCAAACAACATGTCAAGTGGTCTCACCAGTCCTGAGCGTAGAGGAAATCGGTTATTGCACAGTGTCCTCGCAGGGGGTGGGGGTGGGAGGGTGGGGTGGGGGTCTTCAGACGTTGCTACGCAGCAGCCCCCCCTGTGGGTGCTCCGGGGTACTGCACTCTGACGAGTTCTTGGCTTTGTCCTTATTGTTGTTGGGCTCGTTGTCTTTGATGATGTCATACTGCCGGCAGAACAGGACGATCACACCTGGGAGAGAGGCGAGAGTGGTTTTGGAAGATTGGGAAGTGGGGAGTGAGAGAATGGTGAGGCTTTCCTGTAATGTCATACAGTGTAGATATACAGTCTTAGAGTAGAGTGTATTATATACTGCATATTTAACGCCTTACAGTTTGGAAATATCATAGGAAGAGAGAGAGTAAGAGAGAGAGAGAGAGAGAGAGAGAGAGAGAGAGAGTGTGCAAGAGAGAGAGAGCGTTAGAGAAAAAGAGAGAGAGAGTGAGAGAGAAAGAGAGAGAAACAGAGAGAGAGAGTAGAGTCAGAGAGAGAGAAACAGAGAGAGATAGAGAAACAGAGTGAGAGAGAGAGTGATAGAGGGAAAGACAGAGAGACAGATATACAGTACAGGGGTGCGATATCAAAGTAATCAGGGCACAAAGTTAGATGATGACAGGCAAGCAGCACAGAGAAACCTGGAGGAGATAAAACAACCATACCTGGGAGATAGCCGGGCACGATGAGGAGGGAGATAGATGGAGGAGGAGAAGGAGGAGGAGGAGGAGGAGGAGGAGGAGGAGGAGGGAATCGGGGCATTTTGGATGGGAGAGAGAGAGAGAGTGAGAGGCGGAGGGGGAGAGATATTATGAGGGCATGGCATATCACTTGCGTCAGCTGCCTAGCCCCGATCCAGTGATTATAACGAGTATGGGGAGTGGAGGTGGTGGTGGGTGGTACCTGACTCAACCCCCCAGCCCACAGGCCCCAATTAACTCAGAGACGAACCCCCCATAACCCCCTTATTCCTCTCCTTTATACTTCCCCATCCTGCCCTTTAGCGACACATTTATGCTCTCTTTCTCAATTTTACCCGCTCCATTTCTCTCTGTTATCTCTGTCATCGTCTCCCTCTTTTTAATCCATGCGATCTATAGTCCTTCTCTCCCTCCGACTCTCTCCCTCATGTCTAGCCTTCTCTGGCTTTCACTCAATCATTCCATCCCTCTAACTTTCTCTCTTTGATCAAATACTTCACTCTCGTCCCTTTTCACTCTCCCGCTGTTTTTGAACCTCTTTCCCTCTGTCTCGCTACTCTCTCTCTCTCTCCCAATCTCTCCCTTTCTCTCCCTCTCTCTCTTTCTCTCTTCTGTCTCTTTGCCCTCTCTCTCTCTCTCTCTCTCTCTCTCTCTCTCTCTCTCTCTCTCTCTCTCTCTCTCTCTCTCTCTCTCTCTCTCTCTCTCTCTCTCTCTCTCTCTCTCTCTCTCTCTCTCTCTCTCTCTCTCTCTCTCTCTCTCTGCTCTCACTCGCTCAAGAGAGATGGTTTCTGGTAATTGGCAAGGTATGAAAGTAGGTTTCTCTGGCTGCTCCATGCCAAGACATATCTGTGTCTCATCTCCGCCGATGATTCAGGCTAGGGAAGAATTTATAACTCTCGGCAAAAAATAAAACGATGAGAGTGCGCAAAAACAACTGCAATATAACCCTCCAAATGAATTTTTAACGAAGCTACGATCGTAATTCATGATGTACTCTGGTAATAATCCCTGGTTTAAAATATGAGGGGAAATAGGATGAGATTGGTGTAGCAAAAGGCACATTATGTGGAGGTGTAATATATTCCTGTGGGCATTGCTATTTTTACCAGCAGAGTTCACGCATGTGTGTGTGTGTGTTTGTGTTTTCTAGTAGTTGCAAAAAAAAGTATTTAGATATATATATATTGTATATTGTAGTTGATTCGGGATTTGATGTGGAGCCAGTGGAGCTAGTTGAGTAGCGTTTCAACCTTGGCAGCCCTACATTCCTAGTCTGCCACAGCGCTGGCACTTTGTGCCAAGCGGGTAGTGTAGTCCTGAAGGGGTAATGTTGGCCGGATTCACATCCTACACAGAAACTAGGACTGTCAGTGTTTCACCCCTTATCAAACCACAACACTAACCCTACCCCTAACCCTAATTCAAGGTAACAGCATATACATCTTCTTACACTACGTATGTGCAACCATCTTTCCCAACACCACGCGGCTCTTGTTATGCCCTCGCTGTCCTCGCCCCATGTTGATTACTGATTGCGATCACCTGTGTAATTTAGAGGGGGAACCAAACCCATCATCTTTTAGAAATGCTTTCAGGTTGTTCTCTATTTTATACCCCTAACTACTAGTTGTATGTTGTATGTCATGGCACTTAATGTATGCACTTATGTCGTATTTAGTTATAGTTCTTAGTTGTAGCATCTTATCCTAGCTATCTTTGTTGTATATGGGGAATGGGTTTAGCTAGCGATTGTTGGTGCTTTGAACTTGGTTCTATGAACATCCTTACTGTACCGACAGTGATATATATTTTATCACTTACTTGACAATTGTACATATTGTAATTCACTCTGGATAAAAGTGTCTGCTAAATGCCCTATATGTGAATGTGAATGTATTCTGGGGATGGGTCTGCTGGCTCTCCTGTATAGGTTACGTATATCTATACGTATATGTTACAGTGCTGTGTGTGAGGTCAGGTTTACCTGCCCACATGACCAGTACCACCACGATGATGATCAGCTCTCCTGCTCTCAGCTGGGCTGTCTGATCGTACCCCTCCATTCCATTCTCATCTACACACACACACACACACACACACAAATATATTTGGTTGTGTATGGTTGTGTATTTATATATGCTGTTTATATGTCCTTACATTTCAAGGCGTACACTCCCTCTCTCTGTCATTCACTCACTTATTACCTCATTCACCCACTTGCTTACCCACTCCCTCACTCATTCATCCACCTGTTCCCTCATTCAATCCCTCACTCACTCACTCCCTCACTCACTAACTCCTCCCCTCACTCACTCACTCACTCCCTCACTCACTAACTCCTCCCCTCACTCACTCACTCACTCACTCACTCACTCACTCACTCACTCACTCGCTCACTCACCTCCTCCCGCTCACGCTGTCACTCATTCATCCACTCATCCGCCTCCAACCCTTCAGTCACTCACTCACGTCGCACCCGTCCACACGCTCACCCGTTCCCCTGCTCACCGGGGCTCTTGGAGGCCATCTTCTCGGACTCCCGGGGGGTCCGGAAGACGAGGGCCTCGCTGGGGGGGCTGCTGCCCTCCGCGCTGAGGCTCTGCACGTGGACGATGTACTCTGTGTCCTCGTCCAGGTCCCACAGCACGCAGGAGCGCGTGGTGGTGTTCACCTCCTGGATTAGCCTCAGCATGCGCACGTCCCTCTTCTGGGGGGGGGGGGGCCGGCGGAGAGAGATAAACAGTAGGAGGGGGAGTAAAAGTCATAATCTGGGATCCAGCAGTCCTACTATGTGATTGCAGAACTCCTGGGGGGGAGGAAGGCACTCCAAAAGGGGCGAAGTTACGCCTTTGTTCCCTGTGGTAGAGTTTAGCATATTGTCTAATAAAGAGGAACTCATTTGCACGGGTGCATGGTGCTTTCACAAGGAGATTTTAAGTGTATTCATACAGTTGAGGTCTACACAAAGTGGATTTGAAACATTCGCAGACCAGTTTGATGCTTTTGTCCGGACCAGAGGTTGAAGCTACTGGGAAAAGTTGACTAGGGCCGGCCGAGTTTGTGTTTGCTGTAGGTTTTATAGATCACTGACTCCGGCAACATGATTGGTTAGTCCAAAATTGAAAAACCCAGATTCGAGTTAGACTTCTATCAGATTTTAGATCATTCATCTAAAATCGGATATTTGAGACTCCTATTGTCTTAGATTGATAATTAAGTGTTTATTGCTATATAAATATTCTGGGGATTAAGATTAATCATCATGAGAAACTTTGTCCTAATACCTAGTTTGGATGTTTACATATTTTCAGTTAAGTATGTCTACATTTCCATTTACTTAAATGTAATGAACCTCGGTTGGATTATTTACCATGGGTTTGTTTTTTTAATCAATATGCAGCAAATGTTATATAAATGGATAGATATTAATGTTATGGAGCATAAAACATTGTTATCTAAGAATAGCAAAGGGCGTTGCCCAGGGGATTTTAAATCCAAATATTGATGCCAAATAAATAATCTGGTAGCTATGGGAAATGTCCCAGACAAAAGCAATTTTGTATTGAATCAAACAATTTATAGACTATAATAGTATAGCATCAGGTGCTAATGAACACAACAACATTTATCCGACTTTACTGTTTATACTCCTATGCCTGAATGCTACTGATGTTTATAATTCTCTCTCTCTCTCCCTCTCTCTCTCTCTCTCTCTCTCTCTCTCTCTCCCTCCCTCCCTCCCTCCCTCCCTCCCTCCCTCCCTCCCTCCCTCCCTCCCTCCCTCTCTCTCTCTCTCTCTCTCTCTCTCTCTCTCTCTCTCTCTCTCTCTCTCTCTCTCTCTCTCTCTCTCTCTCTCTCTCTCTCTCTCTCTCTCTCTCTCTCTCTCCCCCCCCTCCCTCCCTCCCTCCCTCCCTCCCTCCCTCCCTCCCTCCCTCCCTCCCTCCCTCTCTCTCTCTCTCTCTCTCTCTCTCTCTCTCTCTCTCTCTCTCTCTCTCTCTCTCTCTCTCTCTCTCTCTCTCTCTCTCTCTCTCTCTCTCTCTCTCTCTCCCTCCCTCTCTCTCTCTCTCTCTCTCTCTCTCTCTCTCTCTCTCTCTCTCTCTCTCTCTCTCTCTCTCCCCCTCTCTCTCTCTCTCTCACTCCATCCCCCTGTCACTCACCTGGTGAAATGAGGGGCTAAATAAAAGCGGATGTGCCGTAATTGAACCCTTTTGACTTCACCGTTATAACTCAACACGGCACACAAAGACTCATCTGGATAATTCATCCAACAGCCTCACAACTCAGACTCAAACACCGTCTCCCCTTAGAAGTGCTGCTGTAACACAGCAGGACTGCCGGATCCCAGAGAACCACTGCAATTGCATGCAATTGCACCCCCCCCCCCCCCCCCCCCCCCCCCCCCCCCCCCCCCCCCCCCCCCCCCCCCCCCCCCCCCCCCCCCCCCCCACACACACACACACACACACACACACACACACACACCGGCGTTACCTGTTGTGTAACCGAGAATCCAATGACAGGATCTCCGTCCAGGATCTCCCATGTGACCACGGCAGAGTTCCCCTCCAGGTCTCTGATGGTCACATTCAGCGGTGCTGAGAGCAGGGTGTCTGACACACACACACACACACACACACACACACACACACACACACACACACACACACACACACACACACACACACACACACACACACACACACACACACACAGAGACACACCCACACAATAGCTATTACCATAGCGATAGGGCCGTTTGTGTGTGGTTTTATGCATGTCCCTGTGCACAGCCTCTCCTCTGCCTGTGGTCGGCTCTTTCTCCCTCTTCTTTATGTAATCTTCTATATGATTTATACGATCTTATGTATTATCTCTCAAACACATTAATCATGTCCTACTTCATTTGCACCGGTGCCCTTTATTCAGTACACCATCTCCTGGGATCCCTTCAATGAGCAGCTATCTCTCTCTCTTCCTTCCTCTCTCCCCTATCTATTGCTCTCACTCCTCCCTCTTTATCTGCTATCCTCTCCCTATACCTCTTTTTTCTCCCTTTTTAACCCTGTATATGACTCGCTCTCTCTCCTCCCCCTTTCTCTCCCTTCCTCTATTTCTATATTTGTTTTGTATTTTCTCTCCACTTTTCCATTTCTATTCCTTCTCTCTCTCTTCTCTCCCTCGCACATGCTCCCACACACATCTGATGGTGAGTCACAAGGGGCCTTCTCTCTCGGTCACTTTCTCTCTCTCTCTCTCTCCCTCTCCCTCTCCCTCTCCCTCTCCCTCTCCCTCCCTCTCTCTCTCTCTCTCTCTCTCTCTCTCTCTCTCTCTCTCTCTCTCTCTCTCTCTCTCTCTCTCTCTCTCTCTCTCGCTCTCTCTCTCTCTCTCCCTCTCTAGCTTACTCTGCTGGGTCCCAAAAGTGTTTGATAGTTCACTTTAAAGCGCCTGGCATGGGACTTTACACCCATGGGTGCTGTCAGACAGGGTGGGTTAACGGGGGAGAATAAGAAAATATCCATACCACCACCACAGTGTTTTGTTACACACTGTTGTAATGGATTATTGCCTCCTTTCCTCTGGGTGGTGTAATGCTATTGTAATATGGTAAAACTCTGCATCAATAAACCATTAGATGATAGAATGTGTGGATTGTGTATCTTAATGAGTAGAGACACAGAAGGTGGTTCCCCGTAGAGGTGCAGATTACAGCGTTCTCTCAACATTCTAAGGACCAGCTTCGACTGGGGTGGACAGCTGTGTGTGTGTGTGTGTGTGTGTGTGTGTGTGTGTGTGTGTGTGTGTGTGTGTGTGTGTGTGTGTGTGTGTGTGTGTGTGTGTGTGTGTGTGTGTGTGTGTGTGTGTGTTCTGTGAGGGGCTGTGTTTTTTGTTTGATTTGTTGACAAATGGCCTCACCCGTCAGGTTTTAGTCAGTGTAATGTGCACACTCAACTCCCATTTGGACTTCCATTTAGAGTTGATTGTGCCTGCCTGAGCCATTTTATATATTAGACATCTCCTGGCATATTTTTGACCAATCAGGGCATATCTTCCATTTTGGTTCCAGGATCCATCATGCCTGTCGATCACAGGTGTGTTAAAGACGACACTACTTTTGCTCCCTCCATTTACAGCTCTCCAAACTTACACCTTCAGTATCTAAATGTATTTTGTGTTAAAACAAATGTAACACACTGTCTGCAATGTCTCTGCAGAGCAGTGCATCTTGCTCCATAATGTGCGGCTTCATAAGATGTTATTGATGGAAATAATAAAAAAAATACATCCAACAATAAATGAAGTGTGCATTGTTGGATGCTGAAAAAGTATTTTTTTCCTCTCCTATTGACCCTCTCTCCATCAAACTCATACAAACACAACGCAGAGGCAGTACGGCATTGTGATAATCAAAACACACACACACAAACACACACACACGCACACGCACACGCACACACACATCTATCTATCTAGGTTAAGCGTGTTATGATCTTCTCTGGAGTATTCCGTGTCTGGTTTGGTTGCTCATGCCTGTATTTCTCCTCGTCCAAAAACGGCCGGCGTTTCGCCTCTCTTTTCCATTTCTTTTGAGCGCTCATATCAGGAACAGAAAATGCAGCCATTCCACTTTTGGAAGATTTGATTTGCACTTTCCCCCCAGATGGCTCTAACCCACTTAACACCAGCGCTGGGCTGTTTGTACAGTCAATAGAATTACAGTTTTATAGAATAAAAAATACTATCCGTGTGCTGGCCTGCCACTCGTGTCGTATGTGTGTGTGTGTCTTAATGTTTAGTCTGTATGTTCTGTGTTAATCTAATACTATAGCTACAAGCTATGGTTTTCCTATTCGCCTCTGTGTTTAGCATGAGCATTTAAATTGTGTAA
>NC_044069.1:14358681-14391181 GCF_902167405.1 Gadus morhua
AGTTCTCTGCAAACCTATGGTGGGACCAGGCCTTCATTGTGCATATTGTATATAGTCCTCTGCAAACCTATTAACTGTACATACTGTATATAGTTATTCGCTAACATGGTGGCATCAGGCCTTCAGTGTACATATTGTATAAAGTCCTCTGTAAACCTATTCAGTGTACATATTGTATATAGTTCTCTGCAAACCTATGGTGGCTTCAGGCCTTCAGTGTTCATATTCATATAGTCCTTTGCAAACCTATTCAGTGTACATACTGTATATAGTCCTCTGCAAACCTATGGTGGCATCAGGCATTCAGTGTGCATATTGTTCTGTATGTAGTCCTCTGCAAACCTATGTTGGCATCATGCCTTAAGTGTGTCTTCAACAACCACACACAAAAGTTTGCACATTTATATGAATTTTGTGTAATTCATATTTCATTGTATTTGTCTAAATGCATACTAATGCAGACTGTAGATATATTTATGAGTGACGTTTACCAACACAATGGCTTGGCCGTAACACTCACCCATTATCTCTATCTCGCTCTCGCTCACTCACACACAGAGAGAGAGAGTATGTTACCTGGTGTGTTATTATCAGTTATTGATGATGTATCTGCACTTTTAATGTTGCTGATTTCTACAAGGCAAATAAATTTACTTAAAACTTAGTTCCCTGGCCCCATTCGTCTTTGTAAGTAAATGTTCTTTTTTTCCCTTTACTATTTTGTCAGAATGCACCAGAATGCTTTGTTTGTTTGTGAAAATCACAAAAAAATCTTGTGGGGGACGATGCCCCCAGACCCCCCTACAGAGTTTTGGAATGCAAACGTTCAACCCCCCTCAAATAAATTCCACCAGCCGCGGCCCGCCACTGCCCAATGCACTCCTCTGCCCCAGTGGGCCAGAATACCACTTCCGGCCCCCACCATGCGTGACATGGGTGGTGAGGACACCTTTCTGTCCTTTTGACGGACAATCACGTAGTCAAGGATATGCCAACGTTTTGAGCGGGGGTGCTGCCACGTTGTCTTAAGCCTGTTTTTCATCTGCAAAATGGTATTGGTAATGACCAGCTGGTGCTCTGCACAGAGGGAGAGGAGGCTGAGCCCATTTTGGTTCATTTTCCCCACTTCATGCTGGCCAATGACTTTACTCCATACCAGGTGCTCCGTGCCCACTCTAGCATTGAAGTCTCCCGTGAGTATGAGCCTGTCCTTAGCCACGTTGTTCTGTAAGATGGCATGAAGAGCTCTGTAGAAATCCTCTTTGATGTTATGATCGGTGAGGGTGGCAAAGCATTTCTTTGCCAGGGGAATGGGCCATGTCATCAGTCTTTCATTGATGCCGATGGTGGATTACGGAATGCGCTGCAGCAGTTTAGACTTCAAACTAAGCAAAGACGACTCCATGATTACGGCGAGTGCCTTCAGGGACCCCCTTCCAGAAGAAGGTGTACCCAGCACCAACCTCTGACATGAAGTCCTCTCCATTTAGGCTGGTCTCACTGACAGCTGCTTTGTCGATGTTAAATCTTGCGAGCTTGAGGGCCACCGATGCTGTCCTGCGCTGGGGCCTGTCAGGAGTTTCGGCCAGGTCCAGCAATGTGCGAACGTTGCACGAAGCAACGCTTGCATTCAGTATCAGAATCAGAATTGCTTTTATTCGCCAAATGCATCAATGGACACACAGGAATTTAACTTGGCATCCAGCACTTAACACACAACTAGACAGACAGTAAAATGCACATGGCTCTAGTAAAACATGATATTAAAACAAATCTGTAAATAAAGAATACAAAAAGTAGTCCAAATCAGACTCCTTTTAGAAGGAGGGGGGAGGGCGGTGTAGTCATTAAGGAGAGAAATAGCCTTAGGCAAAAAGCTATTGGGGTCCTGATGGCACGGTACCGCTTATCAGAGGGGAGCAGCTCAAAGATGTTGTTTACATGATGAGACTTATCAGCAGCAATTGTACTTGCCTTCTTCCTCGGAAGAAGGCAAGGGGAGGGGGCACGGCAGTCTTTTTTTGAGTTGAGTTCCAGATTATGTTTTACACACCACATAGTCAAATGAGACACTTCCTGCCTGTAAGCAGAATCGCCGTTGCCACTGATAAGGCCGACCACGGTGGTGTCGTCTGCAAATTGAATCGGCTTTTTTTTCACTCTGATTTCTCGACCGCGAGGGGGAATAATCAGACGGCTGCCACTTACCGTCCAGAGTATGCGGAGCAGATAATCTTAGGACCACCTTTTCTAGTTCCTTCCCCATTTCAGAGGTGAGAAGTGTGAGGCTGCTCAGTCGCAATTGAAGCTTCCGAAAAGATGCGCTGCGCTGCTCGTCCCGCAGTCCTAACGACCATCACTCCAATGTCGCCTGTGTGCATGGTTTCGATAGATCCTCCCAGCCAAATCCTTGGCCTGTACCCACCACCATTGCACAACGCCACAGGACTTCGGGGGGGAAGGAAGAAGCTTGCGCATAGAGAGAGAGAGACATGTGTTAATAAGTCTTCATGGGTCATGAAACATTTGACTTTTAAACTTTTTTATCTATTGGACTTTTTAAATTGTTTATATATTGACGTTGTACAACAATGTTAAAGTATTTTAGCCTTCATAATCATTTAGAGAAGCATGTCACCACATGATCCTACCAACCTGTGCCACAAACTGGTGTTGAACCTCAGGATCCGTCATGTCGGCTTCAGAGCTGATCTTCAACTTGAAAGTTGAGCGTTGTTTCTGCTGTTCCTGGCAGGCAAACCAATGCAAGCTGCCACATTCAAAATAAAAAAAAAATACCCAGAGGTAACGCTCATATAGACACAATGTCCGAGATCTTGGCGCTGGAGAGGCCATGTAGCGGCTGACGAGACTTGCGCACTCGGCTTCTCATTTTGCCCCTGATAACAAAAGGCTATCCGGTGGCCAAGGCCGGATTAACCATTAGGGCAACTGGGCACTTGCCCAGGGCCCGTGACATCAAAGGGGCCCTTGACAAGGTTTTTTTTTTTTTTTTTTTTTTTTTTTTCAAAGTGCAAACATACATCTACAGACACCACATAACACGACAAAACCCAGATACGTGTGACAGACATGTAACATATACCAAAACATAAAGAATTATACGGGGACAAGGACAGATTACAAGAGGGTTTGGGGAGGTGTTTGTGAGAGGGAGAGAGTGAGTGGGTGGGTGTGTGTGTGTGTGTGTGTGTGTGTGTGTGTGTGTGTGTGTGTGTGTGTGTGTGTGTGTGTGTGTGTGTGTGTGTGTGTGTGTGTGTGTGTGGCCAGATGCTTTCCTCCGGCATCTCCGACCCCCAACGCGATAGAGGTCACACCCGAAGCACCTTATCCCCCCTGATGAACCCCCCCCTCCCCAGGGCAGCCGGCCCTAACAGCCATTAACAGTGGTAATGGAGGTGAGGCCTATTAAGTTAAGTTAAGGCCTACCTAGCTGTTTGCTGTCAAGACAATTGAAACTTTCAATAAGTACTCATCAAGCCACCAAGTTCTGATGATAGCGACTTTACGATTGTTTGGCGGCGGGGGGGGGGGGCCTTGAGCCTTGTTGCCCAGGGCACAGAAAATTGTTAATCCGGCCCTGCCGGTGGCAGTAGCTGAAAGCAGAGAGTAGCAAGCAGAAGCAGCATGCAGCATGCACTAAGTACAAGCACTACTGCTCCAACACTACTGCATAGACTCATCACACGTCCTACGCACGCAGAGACACACGCAAAAAGTCCACTCGAACAGGAAATTAAACGGATAAACTATATTGATACATTTTTTATTGTTCTTTTTTCACTAAAGAACTCATTGTTTTCGGTATACAAACTATCCAGTTCTTCTAAACCCATAGAAAGTGCAGTGAAAAAATAGTGTAATGATGTATAAATGTAGCACTTTGATGAATGACATTTGCACAGGAAATCAATGAAATCATGATGCAATGACTCGTGTCTCGTCATGAGAAAATGTGAGTTCAGGGTTTAAGGACACTTCCAGAAATAAAAACTAAGGCATTAAGTATTGAACACGTCTCGACAAGGTGGTAACTTTTATTATTGATACTTCTACAACGCACAATTCTTATACACACCAGAGGATATTAAGACAGAATCATACAGGTTTTTAAATCCCAACCATGTGAGAGATATTTAAACGTAACACTAGCCAACAATTACCCCGCCCTTGCCCCATTTGTTACATTTTATAGCCTGCCCCAAACTGTAGCTCTAAGAGGGGTTAGTTGGTAGCTAGCTTCATAGATCAGTGTTATCAAACGTGTATGAATGTTGACACACGTAATATCCTTTTCCTAAAATTTCCTCAGTATCTTGCGTTCATGTCCGTTTTCTATTTTCGAGGGTTGCTGTCACTTTTGTCAGTAAGTGTTTAGATTAGATACAATTTTATTAATCCCCTGTAGGAGTTTTTTTTTTTTTTTGTTTATTAGTGCCTCCAAATGCATTCGGGTATTTCCTCTTAGTTGTGCTAGCAAATGTAAGGTGGATGTGAATTAAAACTATATGTTCATCTTTTTATACATTTTTAATTAGTTTTATTTTATTGATTTTTCACTTGCTTTATATACTGTATTGTGTATTTTCAATTGTGAATTACTCTAGTGCTGCTGCTTTACGAGACCAGACAATGATGATGTAATTGTGTCTTTTGGAGATAGGAAAATGTTATTCATTTTCCTAAATTATTCACTCCTAGGAAAATGTTATTCGTTTATTTAGATTAGTGATTTGAATGGCTGTCCATTCAACCTACTTTGTTATCACTGTGCACTCTGTATTTCTGTTTTACCTTTACCTTGCAGCCTGCACTATGTTAAGGATCCAAAAAAGGAACAATAACTTTCTGTAACTACATAAGAACACATACTCAAGAACACAGAGATTATTGCAGACACAATCACAGCTAAGAGCTCCTCATTTCTGACTCTGCTGGTCCTGTCCGTCCTTCAGAACCCAACGGAGCTTAACGCCGGTCACGCCTTCCTTGGCCAGTTTGGCGGAGAGCTGGAGGAGAGAGACATGTGTTAATAAGTCTCTTGGGTCATGAAACATTTGACTTTTAAACTTTTTTATCTATTGGACTTTTAACTTTTTTATATATTGGCGTTGTACAACAATGTAAAAGTATTTTAGCCTTCATAATCCTTTAGACAGGCATGTCACCACATGATCCTACCAACCTGTTCCACAAACTGGTGTTGAACCTCTGGATCCGTCATGTCGGCTTCAGAGCTGATCTTCAACTTGAAAGTTGAGCGTTGTTTCTGCTGTTCCTGGCAGGCGAAACAATGCAAGCTGCCACATTCAAAATCGAAAAAATACCCAGAGGTAACACTCATATAGACACAATGTTCCTTGTTTCCAATGTTGTTTGGCTCGCCAGTATTCCAATTTGTGTAAGTGGCTCTGCTCCCATCAGACCAGTGGGAATATGGATATCTGTGGAGCCCAATCCATGCAGGACTGTCAACCATTGCAACGTTCTCAGTCGCGTTCCTCAAACTGGCCAAATCCATGTAGTTAGACTTGCAGTGATCCCTCGCCTTGGACCAAGTCATTTTTTCTTTGACGTAGACATAGTTGCCTTCATCTAAATCAAAATGAGGACGACAAAAAGAATGATCAAATATTTTATCAGTTTAACTCTTTATCCCAATCTATATTCTTTAATAAAACGGGGATAACGTGAAGTAGCATAGATTCATTTTATGTTTGATCTCAATGTTTGTCTTTAATCGTATTTCACAATGACTGCTTATACTCAAAGGCTCTTAATTATATAATATTATATTTGATGACATTTACAGGAAATTAAACATTTCTTAATTGTTGATTCAATGGAAAAGGGAGCTGGGTAAAACCTAGAGCAATAACAATCTGTTATATTTAACAAACAAAAATCCAACCCACCGTCAAAGCATACTGCATATACTTCCCAGCTGCAGGGAACATCATTCAGCAAATGTGTAGATCGAATCAGTACACAGTTTTGTATTGCGCCGCCGTTGCTTGGTTGATTTGCCACCCAATTGCCATAGTGTTGGCCCACTCTGTAGATTTGGTTGCCGTGGGACCACTGCCATCTGGTGACGTCATCATAAAGTCCGATCCAGATTATGCCAGTGTCATAATCAGACCCGATTCTTGACTCTTGTAGCTGTTTGAGTTCTTCCAGGTTGTCTACAGTGGCCAGGTCATCAAAGTGCTCCCTACAGTGACGCTGAGCATCAGTCCAGGTCATCTTCTGATCCACAAAGTGGTAGAGTTTGGTGATGGGAGACGCATGGTGTCCCACGAGCCCTGCAGGGGAAGCCAGCGCAGCAGAAACAATACAAACTTCAGTCACTCAAACGTTTATCCATCCTGTTTGAAACGACATTAATTACTTAAAAAATAAATAAAAAAATCCCAGGTTTTTCCCATTGGGCCTTGGGTACCCAGTCTGACTTTTCCCACCACTATGTATGCGCCCCTGGATGCGGGAGCCTTTCTATGACGGCAGCTAAAAAAAATCTATTCACCAATTCCTAATAGTCTGGAACCTCTCAGTTAATTTTTTATTTCTAATAGGCGGTATATATATTTACAGGCCCTGACCAAATTAATACATTTGTACTTGTACTCAAATACATTCAAAGTTGACTCATCATTGCTTTGGTCTTATCTACTAATGGGTTATTCTTAAAGACTGAAGAAGTTGAGAATCAAGAATCGTATGTGTGATTTGTGTGTTCACAGGCTCTTGAAAGGAGATCTATGTATTCATTATTTTTATAAAGAAGAATTTTCTGATAATACATCCATGGTTGTGCCCTGCTGCCAAAATAATATTATTTATATGAACTTTTCTTTCTTTTTTTAAAACCCTGGAAGAAATGCTTTGGAGACATTAATGGGAAACCTACATATGTGTTATACATAGCAATCTAAGCATGGGTCAAACCCAATGGCAATCCAAACCCTAACTCTGACTGTGATAGTGCCACCATGCTCTACCTGCTTTGCAAGATAGAAACATAACTAAACAACCAGCAAAAATAATCACTACTTGGTGGATAGATTTACTTGTCTATAGTGCTAACCATGTTGTTAAATTAGAGACACACAAGCACAAAAAACACACGTATCTGACCTGAAAAGCTAAGAAAGAGCAGTACGTTCTTCCACATCCTGTAACCTGAAAACACAGCATGAAAACACTTTAGTTGCTCTGTCATTTAACAAAGTTTATATGTTGCACATTGAGCATAGCAATTGACTGCAATGGCCTTCTGTACATGCACTACCATCGCACACATCTAGATATAAATTATATCACTATATATGTAATCCATTTATAATTAATAACCATTTTGTTTGGTTACCAAAGGTGTTGGTTCTACCTGTTTGTGAGGAATTTGCCTTCTATCAGCCTGTTATTAATAAATTCCGATCCTTGGACGTGTTGTAGAATGGCTGACTGCATAACACATGTCTGAGCTATTACTCTCACAACATTCTGCTTGGAAAACAAAGCAATGTTCATAAATTTGCAGGGATTTGCATGTTTCCCTACAAGACGCTAGCGTGAGGTGAGGTTCAAGGAGAGACTTGTTGAAGGGATGACAGACTACTATCTATTTATCTAGCTATCTATCAATATATCTATCGACCTGTCAATCTATTATTCTCTCCACCCATCCAAAAATCGATCCATCAATCCCATCCATACACTTATACAAAACTGGGACCGACAGCTAGTATTTCAATAAATCACTTTAAAAGTTAGCGTTAGGGGTTAAATTAGTAAGCTTCTTAATTTAGTTTGTATTATGGAAATCATGTGTACTGTAATTGCCAAATTCATTACCTTCTTAATGAATCGTTTGACCTTGAGAAGAACAGAGGAGCAAACATCAAAAGATGAAGTCTGAATGGAGTAAGCATATTATAAACATCTTTTTAACGTAAAATGGTTAAAAAAGGGATAGTTTGATCATAGGTCTAACAGTATGTGTTGAAGTATTCGTATTACAGGTAGACGATGTAGGATTAATATCATAAATCCCAGTAGTTGAGATAGAATGATAAATTATAGTGCTAATAGTATGATGGGCAGACTTATCAGTATGATAAGTAACAGTAGTTTTCACATCTAATGTAAAGGGTGCAACCAAATATGATAGGGTGCCGCCAAATTCAAAATTGAGTGCCACAATTGCCACCAGTTGAAAATGTTAGCCTTGAACCCCTGTATTTTATTTTTAAGTAGAAGCCGTCGGTTCCAATTCAAGCCTTACATTTTATAATGTGAATGGAATAGGTGAAAAAGTGCATTTGAAGGAAATTGAAGAAGAATATATTTTGTGAATGCCTCCGATATTCACACCAATAAATACATATGTACATTGTTTCTAAGCCATATGCATAGAAAGACATAGATACACTACAATGACCACTGTTACTGCTTACTTATGGCATGATGTCTGGTCACGTTTTTGGATCGGTTCAGTACTAATACTACAGTGCTACTTAAGATGCCGCAATTTGATTGGTTCTTGATGAAGAGAAACTTATTTTTAGGACACGTTGGCCAGCGAAATATTTGATTCAATATTAGAGCATGATAATGGGAAAGTAATGGCAGAAAAGTTACCAAGGATGCATTCAGAGACAATGGTTGACCAAAATTCTTATAGGGAAACGTTTGCATTGTGGGTAGAGAATATACAGTTAACAAAGGTTAGTGGAAGTGACCATTCTGGAGCATTTAGGATTGGCCGAAGAGGCCAAGTTAAAATGCAATACACTATGGGGGAAGTGGTCATGTCAGCAAGACAGGGCTGCCTGCAACACAGTTAAACAAATCTACGCAAACAAAGAAGTCAGTCGATTGGCCTGGCCTTATCAGACTCAGTGGCTCCAGTGGGAATGCAAATCCGAACTACCTTAACCTCTCTCAGTTAGAGAGAGGAAGGGTGGTATCTTAAGGTTCCTTTTAGATTGACAAGTAATTATATAAACAAGGTTAATGTAAGTTTTATAATTGTGTATTATAGTTATGATTAATATTTCCACGATAGTTCACTATCTCGGGATATTAGGCAGTATCCCATGATTGAGATCTCAAACTCGGGATATTGTTGCATGACGGTCATCTCGTCACGCTAATAAAAACCAATAAACCACTAATAAAAACAAATAAATCCCTGCCAAAAGTGTTATGTTGCTTATTTTTGGATTGTTCATGTGTGGTATGTAAAACAATTATTCACCTCAGGCTCCATGAATAGTGGGGGAATAGCGCCCCCGAACATCGGTCCCGGGGGCTATTCCCCACTATTCACCTAGTTGTTAGAGATCCCATGGCTTGAAAATTTCACTTAATGAGGTTTTCTAACATTAATATGAGTTCCCCTAGCCTGACTATGGTCCCCCAGTAGCTAGAAATGGCGTTAGGTGTAAAACGAGCGCTAGGTTTCCTGAGGGGTATTCCATCAAAGTCGCTAACGAAAGCGGCGCTAAAGCCATTCCATCAACACAGTTCAGCCGCGCCTTGTTCAGGTTAGATCAAGCCAGGCTTACGTTATCGTGGATTAAGCTCGCTCACGAGATATGTTACCAGCCCAGAACTGTGAATGTCGAATCATGGATCAAATGTCCGAAAAGGACCGAGCGGGATCTTTTCCAGCGGCGAACAGAAGCTGCTTGTGGAGGTCTATGAGGAGTACAAACTCGAAAAGGGAACACCGTAGCCATTAATAAATACAGGGAGGCTATCTGGCAAAAAATCGCAGATCTGTTGAATGCATAAGTAGTATTAAGCGTAACATATTTTAATTGAATTGAACATTGATTCAAAATGAGGGAGATAATCTCGAGGCAACGTGTCGTACTTGCACACAGTCGTCCGGGGTTCAATCCCAATCCTCATTAGTAATTTAGGAAGGATTACTGGAGAAATCTAAGAAATTTTCATGCCATTTCTTTTCACATTTCTTTGAATATTCTAAATTGACTGACCATAGTATTCCTGAAACCTGCCCGGCAACGGACAACCCTTACGTAATCAGTTGGCCGTTGCCTGGCAACGGACAACTGTTGACGTGCCCGGTACAAATTTGGCAGCCGGTACAAATTTGGCATGACAGCACCACCGCCAAATTGCAAACGGGTCTAAACGTTCCCTAGCGACAGTTAGAATAACAGCCTAATCTAATAATAGCCTACCGGAGTTTCCAGTTCAAAAATAAAATAACACAAATGAAAGGAGAATAATTAGGGTGGTGCCGACGACAGATAGTCAAGGCAAGGCAACTTTATTTATATAGGACTTTTCATGCACACGGCAGACTGAAAGTGCTTAACATATAAATATTGTCATAAAATAAAAAATATATAATAATAGATAAATGAAAGAAAACATGCAGAAAATTAGAAAAAATATAGAAAATAGAAAAATAAAGTTAACTAGAACTGCAAGCAGTTATGCAGGGGTCCAAGAAATGTGCATTTCGCCGGCACAACGCGAAGCTTGTGTTCAAAACGTTACCGTGAACCGGTGGACATGAAGGTTTTGACTGTGAGAGGTTCGGTGTGGGAGTTATATCCCCAAACGGTTTTCAGATCATTCCTTTGGCCAGTTAGGAGATGTACAATTCCCTCGTTTATGGCGGCCCCTAATGGGGAAATTTTGTAGAAGATATACAATTTCCTCGTTTATTGTAATTTTCCGATTTTTTTAGCGAACGCCGTTAAGGTTAGCACCGACATGTGTGTAAAATTTGGACTCGATCCGATGTCTAATTTGGGATTTTTCTTTTATTATTATTTTCCACGTCTAATTTAGCTAATAAACCAATATTCAAAACGCTACCGTTTCGTCGGAAAAGGTCGGATCAAAAAAGTGTCTTTTTAACATTTAGTTTCCAGCCAACTTCTGATGAGACAGGAGCTGACCAGACAACCATGATACTTTTAAGACTAAGCCATACACAGAGTATCACATATATTAAAGAATAACAAATGAATGTTGGATGAATGAAATAGTATTTTTTTTATTAAACAATGGGTGAGACAACAAGATTGTGTGTGTGTGTATCCAACTTGAAAAACAAAAACAAAGTGAAGGAACAGGGAGGAATATTGTATATATAAGTGTTAACAAGAGAGGAATACGGTGAGGAAAGAAGACAATTAAAAAAGCAATACAAGTAAAATGGACCACTGGTTATAAAACCATCCAGCAAATGCAAATTCCACTGTCTAACATCTTAGTTTAAGTAACTAACTGGTTGCAAAAATAATATAATTGAATATAAAATGATTCCAACTTGGTAGTATTTCATTTTCCAATAAACAAGGGCCAATTGACAACATCGTGGCTGGAGTTGCCTGGCTGCGTCAGAATGCAGTTTTGCTCAGGGGGATGATGATCGAGCCCTCGTTTCAGAATATGGACGCAACAGAACAGCAGGAGCTCCTGGAAAGGTTACGTTTTTCAAATGATGAAGAAGAAAAGTATCCCCTGCTCTTCACCTTAGATTTTTAGGAAGACATTGAGGTGTGTGTGTGTGTGTGTGTGTGTGAGGGGGTAACACTGTTGTTTTTCTTTGGTCGTCATGAAAAAAAACATAAGGGGTAACACTGTTGATATTTGTCAATTAAAACATAGGGGGTAACACTGTCGTTTTATTCAAATGAAACATGAGGGGTGACACTGTCGTTTTTTATCGGCCGTCACGAAATAAACATAAGGGGTAACGCTGTCGTTTTTTATCGGCCGTCACGAAATAAACATAGGGGGTAACACTGTCGATATTTATCAAATATAACATAGGGGGTAACACTGTTGTTTTTCTTTGGTCGCATTGAAAAAAAACATAAGGGGTAACACTGTTGTTTTGTATTGGTCGTCATGAAAAAAAACATAAGGGGTAACACTGTTGTTTTTTATAGGTCATCACGAAAAAAAAACATAAGGGGTAACACTGTTGTTTTTTATAGGTCATCACGCAAAAAACCATAAGGGGTAACACTGTTGTTTTATATTGGTCATCCCGAAAAAAAACATAAGGGGTAACACTGTTGTTTTTTATAGGTCATCACGAAAAACAACATAAGGGGTAACACTGTTGTTTTTTATTGGTCATCACGAAAAAAAACATGAGGGGTAACACTGTTGTTTTTCTTTGGTCGTCATGAAAAAAAACATAAGGGGCAACACTGTTGTTTTGTATCGGTCGTCACGAAAAAAAACATAAGGGGTAACACTGTTGTTTTGTATCGGTCGTCACGAAAAAAAACATAAGGGGTAACACTGTTGTTTTTCTTTGGTCATGAAAAAAAACATAAGGGATAACACTGTTGTTTTGTATTGGTCGTCATGAAAAAAAACATAAAGGGTAACACTGTTGTCTTTGTCAAATAAAATATAAGGGGTAACACTGTCGTTTTTTATTGGTCGTCATGAAAAAAAACATAAGTGAAATAATAGAAGCACACACATACATTTTAATGTCATGTACATCCTCTTTATTGATGATTGATTTTTGTGTATTGTCATCGCCTCAGTGGTGCAGTGGAGTGCACTCTGCCTAACCCACTCGAGACCGCGGCTCAATTTCTGTGGATAACACAATTTCTTTAATTTTAAACCTAATGCTATCATGTCTATTGTCATATATAACCTCAGACATATTTAAAATACAAATCTCGGTGGGAAGTGGAGAGAGCTCTGAGCTAACCCCCTGGAGACCGGGGTTCAAGTCTGGTTGATGTCCTCAGTTGGAAGACGCTTAATTCTATTTCATGCGAATTATAATGTCAAGTATAACCGTTGTGATGAATTTGTTCGTTGTCTGCATGGTGCATTGATAAGTTCGGAGGTTAACACTCTATAACAGCTCAGGTTCGAATCCCTGCAAAAACGTTGACTGGGGTAGAATTGTCTAATTTTATTGGTCAACATGGAAAAAACATGAGGGGTAACAATGTTTTTTTTTATAAGTCATCACGAAAAATAACAAAAGGGGTAACACTGTTGTTTTTTATTGGTCATCACGAAAAAAAACATAAGGGGTAACACTGTTGTTTTTCTTTGGTCGTCATGAAAAAAAACATAAGGGGTAACACTGTTGTTTTTTATAGGTCATCACGAAAAAAAACATAAGGGGTAACACTGTTGTTTTTTATTGGTCGTCATGAAAAAAAACATAAGGGGTAACACTGTTGTTTTTTATTGGTCGTCATGAAAAAAAACATAAGGGGTAACACTTGTTTTTTATTGGTCATCACGAAAAAAAACATAAGGGGTAACACTGTTGTTTTTTATAGGTCATCACGAAAAAAACATAAGGGGTAACACTGTTGTTTTTTATTGGTCATCACGAGAAAAAATATAAGGGGTAACACTGTTGTTTTTCTTTGGTCATCATGAAAAAAAACATAAGGGGTAACACTGTTGTTTTGTATTGGTCGTCATGAAAAAAAACATAAGGGGTAACACTGTTGTTTTTTATTGGTCGTCATGGAAAAAAACATAAGGGGTAACACTGTTGTTTTTTATAGGTCATCACGAAAAAAAACATAAGGGGTAACACTGTTGTTTTTTATAGGTCATCCCGAAAAAAATCATAAGGGGTAACACTGTTGTTTTTTATAGTTCATCACGAAAAAAAACATAAGGGGTAACACTGTTGTTTTTTATAGGTCATCACGAAAAAAAACATCGTCATGAAAAAAAACATCGGGGGTAACACTGTTGTTTTTTATTGGTCGTCAAGAAAAAAAACATAAAGGGTAACACTGTTGTCTTTGTCAAATAAAATATAAGGGGTAACACTGTCGTTTTTTATTGGTCGTCATGAAAAAAAACATAAGTGAAATAATAGAAGCACACACATACATTTTAATGTCATGTACATCCTCTTTATTGATGATTGATTTTTGTGTATTGTCATCGCCTCAGTGGTGCAGTGGAGTGCACTCTGCCTAACCCACTGGAGACCGAGGCTCAATTTCTGTGGAAAATACAATATCTTTAATTTTAAACCTAATGCTATCATGTCTATTGTCATATATAACCTCAGACGTATTTAAAATACAAATCTCGGTGGGAAGTGGAGAGAGCTCTGAGCTAACCCCCTGGAGACCGGGGTTTAAGTCTGGTTGATGTCCTCAGTTGGAAGACTCTTATTTCTATTTCATGCGAATTATAAAGTCAAGTATAACCGTTGTGATAAATTTGGTCGTTGTCTGCATGGTGCATTGATAAGTTCGGAGGTTAACACTCTATAACAGCTCAGGTTCGAATGCCCGCAAAAATGTTGACAGGGGTAGAATTGTATAATTTTATTGGTCAACATGGAAAAAACATGAGGGGTAACACTGTTGTTTTTTATAGGTCATCATGAAAAATAACAAAAGGGGTAACACTGTTGTTTTTTATTGGTCATCACGAAAAAAAAACATAAGGGGTAACACTGTTGTTTTATATTGGTCGTCATGAAAAAAAACATAAGGGGTAACACTGTTGTTTTTTATTGGTCGTCATGAAAAAAAACATAAGGGGTAACACTGTTGTTTTTTATGGGTCATCACGAAAAAAATATAAGGGGTAACACTGTTGTTTTTCTTTGGTCGTCATGAAAAAAAACATAAGGGGTAACACTGTTGTTTTGTATTGGTCGTCATGAAAAAAAACATAAGGGGTAACACTGTTGTTTTTTATTGGTCGTCATGGAAAAAAACATAAGGGGTAACACTGTTGTTTTTTATAGGTCATCACGAAAAAAAACATAAGGGGTAACACTGTTGTTTTTTATAGGTCATCCCGAAAAAAAACATAAGGGGTAACACTGTTGTTTTTTATAGTTCATCACGAAAAAAAACATAAGGGGTAACACTGTTGTTTTTTATAGGTCATCACGAAAAAAAACATCGTCATGAAAAAAAACATCGGGGGTAACACTGTTGTTTTTTATTGGTCGTCAAGAAAAAAAACATAAAGGGTAACACTGTTGTCTTTGTCAAATAAAATATAAGGGGTAACACTGTCGTTTTTTATTGGTCGTCATGAAAAAAAACATAAGTGAAATAATAGAAGCACACACATACATTTTAATGTCATGTACATCCTCTTTATTGATGATTGATTTTTGTGTATTGTCATCGCCTCAGTGGTGCAGTGGAGTGCACTCTGCCTAACCCACTGGAGACCGAGGCTCAATTTCTGTGGAAAACACAATATCTTTAATTTTAAACCTAATGCTATCATGTCTATTGTCATATATAACCTCAGACGTATTTAAAATACAAATCTCGGTGGGAAGTGGAGAGAGCTCTGAGCTAACCCCCTGGAGACCGGGGTTTAAGTCTGGTTGATGTCCTCAGTTGGAAGACTCTTATTTCTATTTCATGCGAATTATAAAGTCAAGTATAACCGTTGTGATAAATTTGGTCATTGTCTGCATGGTGCATTGATAAGTTCGGAGGTTAACACTCTATAACAGCTCAGGTTCGAATCCCCGCAAAAATGTTGACAGGGGTAGAATTGTATAATTTTATTGGTCAACATGGAAAAAACATGAGGGGTAACACTGTTGTTTTTTATAGGTCATCATGAAAAATAACAAAAGGGGTAACACTGTTGTTTTTTATTGGTCATCACGAAAAAAAAACATAAGGGGTAACACTGTTGTTTTATATTGGTCGTCATGAAAAAAAACATAAGGGGTAACACTGTTGTTTTTTATTGGTCGTCATGAAAAAAAACATAAGGGGTAACACTGTTGTTTTTTATGGGTCATCACGAAAAAAAACATAAGGGGTAACACTGTTGTTTTTTATTGGTCGTCATGAAAAAAAACATAAGGGGTAACACTGTTGTTTTTTATAGGTCATCACGAAAAAAAACATATGGGGTAACACTGTTGTTTTTTATTGGTCATCACGAAAAAAAACATAAGGGGTAACACTGTTGATATTTGTCAATTAAAACATAGGGGGTAACACTGTCGTTTTATTCAAATGAAACATGAGGGGTGACACTGTCGTTTTTCTTTGGTCATCACGAAAAAAAACATATGGGGTAACACTGTTGTTTTTTATTGGTCATCACGAAAAAAAACATATGGGGTAACACTGTTGTTTTTTATTGGTCGTCATGAAAAAAAACATAAGGGGTAACACTGTTGTTTTTTATAGGTCATCACGCCAAAAAACATAAGGGGTAACACGGTTGTTTTTTATTGGTCATCACGAAGAAAAACATAAGGGGTAACACTGTCGTTTTTTTATTGGTCGTCATGAAAAAAAACATAAGGGTACACTGTTGATATTTGTCAATTAAAACATAGGGAGTAACACTGTCGTTTTATTCAAATGACGAGAATCTCTCCCCTCATCGGGTCCTTCTCTGTTTAGATATGGAGTATGCGTGGCCTACGTGCTCTGACTGGCTATGGTTTTAAGAGCCCGTCTTCGGCTTCCTCATATGTGTGATGTTGCTGCCATCTTTTGGCCATGAGCAGTTATTACAGCTTATTTGTTTGGTCCTGCTTCCCTTGTGGCTGTGTGCGGATATTACAGCTTACGTGCTTATTTTTGTGACACAATGGAATGTGTAGTATTATACTGTACATGCAAATCAATTATTATATAGCTTTTACTGTTATTCAGGGATGAGAAGTGCATTGACATTTTAAAATGCATGGCAACTACTACTGGTTAGTTGAAAATAATGATTATCATTGAGATTGAACATCTCCAGTGTCCTGGCCAAGACAGGCAGTAGTAGCCTACAGTCACACATAGCATACACACAAAACATAAGAAAGTAAAACAACTAAAACAGTCTGCAGGGGGAAAGGGAGAAATCAATATCGCAAGACATTTCGGGAGGCTCAAGGAGGAGGGTAATATTAAGTTTGAGCAACAATTGTAAAGAAATTTCGGGAGGCTCAAGGAGTAGGGTAAAGGGATTTTTTTGAAACAGCTTAACTTGATTATGCTCAGTAAAAGGGTAATGGTTATATTATATCATCTTTGCTATTTATTGTTATACGTGCATGTAAGCACAAAACATAAAATGCTTGACATTAGGACAGTTTGGGCACAAATGGTTTAATGAGTGCTATTACAGAACATTGCAGATTTTCCATGCATCTGCAAGAAAAGATCCTGTCAATGTGAAGGCGATAGTGGGTCAACCGGAGGCCGAAGGGCTGACATAAATTTGAAATGTCAGGATCATCACCAGAGCCTCCCGGTCAAGATCTGGGTCTGATCAAAAGAGTGTTTAGGTTCACAAGATTTTGTGAAATTTCTGTGCAATAGTGATTGTCAGTCAATCGAATATTTTTCTTCTAATGTTTACATATTCTAAAGGGATGGTACTTCAAAATCTTCCCATTAGAATTATATGGATTAATGTTCAAACATGCCAGGGTATTTCTATAAATTAACAGCTAATGTATTTTCAACTTCGCCTGTATTTGTAGCTAATAACACGCACGCACGCACGCACGCACGCACGCACGCACGCACGCACGCACGCACGCACGCACGCACGCACGCACGCACGCACGCACGCACGCACGCACGCACGCACACACACACACACACACACACACACACACACACACACACACACACACACACACACACACACACACACACACACACACTCTCTTATTCAAATAATAACTTTTGTGTGTCTAGAAGTTATGTGTTTCGATTGCTGTTCTTGGCTTGGTGCCACCACACACATTCACTCACTCACTCAATCAACATTTACAGTTTGTGTGTGCGCATGCGCGTGTGCGTACATACCTAAGCCTCGTTTCCCTTATTCTTAATTTCTTCCTCCCTTGCTCTCGACGCCACTTTTTTCTCCAACATCAAATCACGGCAGGCCGTCATCACTTTGGTATTCTACTCCTAGTCCTCCAAGGAACCGGCTGTGAGGAGATGAACAGGTGAATACTACGGAGGTACTTCACATTCTAGGACAACAGGGGGCGTCGTCAGCTCTCTTAAGGGGAGTCGTTGTGGCTTTGCTGATTGCATACATTTCATGCTCACCAATTTTAGCACAGTCAACTTTGATCAGTTGTTTTCAAAGTGGATACTTTTTTGCCTATAGGTGTAACCGTTGTTAATTTTTTTAATGCAAACTTTATTTAACAAATTAAGCGACATTTCAGTTTTTATTCGTCTACTCATATTCAACAGGGATATTAAAGATAAATAATGTTTCCTCATGTTGGGCATCAGTGAATAAGTTGTGAGAGGATCAGATAAAAACAAATGGCAAAGTTTCTGTTGTAAGACCAGACCCTGCTCTCCGGTTCAACCTCTGGTTGCATAATGACGGTCCTCCTCCTCACCTCTTTTACATTTACATTTAAATTTAGGGCATTTAGCAGACGCTTTTATCCAAAGCGACTTACAATAAGTACATTTGTCATAAGAAGTAAAACAATATATCGCTGTCAGACCATAGACTATGTTTTTTTGCTGCACATATTTTTCCTAATTACTATAATATATTGTATTTTCCCTCGACTTTCACTCTTCGGGGAATGACCTGCTGTCCCTGAAAGACCCTTCTACTGGCTTCCATCGCCCATGGCCTGCAGAGACAGCGTTGACCTTCTAAAGGGTCTCCCTCCATCAGGCCTTTCCTCTGGGCACCACCCTCCCGTGCGTGACCACACCCAGAGCGGAGGACACCTCAGAGATGGACCTTTTCTCCCCGGCCGCTTCCTGGAGTGCTGCGAGAGGACCTTTGTTGTCACTACGGTGAATGGTTTGGCAACAGCAACAATTTTCAAACTGGGCATTCATCGAAACCTCTGTTGAGGACAGAGGGGAATGAGAGGACGCCAGAGAAGCACACGACAGCTCTGCTTGAGAGTCCTCGTCTCGTCCCTCACTATGGCCTGAGTACTGGGGGGGGGGGGGGGGGGGCTTCTGCGAGGGTGTCTGGTCCCTTGGTTGAAGTGGGCCATGGAAACAATCGAACAAATCAGGGATCAATCCAGGCTTCTGTGATTCTGGGCCACCGCTTTCTCCAGCCAACCAATCGTATGGAGAGAGCACTGCTTCCAACACAGGGAAGACACCAGACCATGGGGACACATCCCTGGGCTCAATCGAAAACACAACACGTTTTCCCGCCAAAAGAGTGACCAGGAAGGTACCGCTGGAGGAGACAGAGCCAGTCTCTGTGAAGAAGGTGCCCATTTCAAGCGGTTCTGGGCCTATAGAGAGATTACAATCCGAGAGAGATCACTAACGGACACAGATGTGTGTCATTTAATCGAAAAACATGCTTAATAATAATGTATTATTATTGGAAGTTGTATTCCTCAGGAAAAGGGACATATAGTCGCAGTCAATGGGTGTTTAAAACTGTATTGTGGGATGACTTATTTGATCAACTATATTAAAAGATGTATTTTACACTCCACAATGATTCAAATTTTCATAAGGCATCTGTGGGCTGTGACACAAATCAGCATTGATAAAGTAAAATAGTGAAAGCACATGAAACATGTAGAATGCAGCATAGGCCTACTCTGGAAAACGGAAAGTTCCACTTATATATCAGCTTAAACCTCTCTTTAAAACCGGAATATGGTGGAAACAGCTGGGAGTTTTTGCCCTATGGAGTACAACAGTTTGAGTTGTGCCAATTCTTGACTGCAGAGAGCACCAACGTTACACATAAACAGGATATGAGAATTCAGTGACCATTTAATATTCTGAGACTCTACTTATCCAGCGATGTGACTCGTTATACTTTCATAGTTGTGTAGTCCTCACCTTTTGCATGTATTTTAAAATAAATTAGTATTATAAGATAATAACTTCAGGGAAGGCCTGCAACTGTCTTCTTGCGAAAAATGTCATACCGAGTTATCTTCATTGACGCTATAAGTTCATTATTTTCTCATTTAATTTAAGTTCTTAAATATTTTATTGTCCTAAGCCCTACGCTACCTCCTTACATCTCCTGCGTCTCCCTGTCGAATATTGTGTGCATTGAGTTATGTTCTCTTGACGTAAATCATTTTGTAACTTTGTCACAGTCAATATAAACAACCAAACATTTACAGACATAATTCCCTTGCTACAGCAAGAACTGGAAGCCAGACCTCAATGAGCCAAAAAATGCAGACCGGGCAAAAGTAAATTTTTCAGACAGTGTTGGATCACCGTCCAATTTTAGGGAGGCACCTGGCATACCCAGGTGTTGCTCTGCTGCAGCACGAGAGCCCAGGTCAGCCCCCAGCACTAAGGAATATCCACAGCACCATGGCGTCAGATAGGGGTGGCCTGCTTTGTTCTAAGCTACAACTGATTCTGCCCCCTTCTGGCACCACTCCCAATGCCCGTGGGTGTCCAAACCCTCTCATTCGTGATCAGTGGTTCAATGGGCGCTGACACCATGATCCACTTCCACAGAGTGCATTTCTCTAGTGTGTTCACCTCTGTTAAACTTACCTGTACCCCAGGTTCAAGCAGCACCAGCGTGTCAGTAGACAGGCTTACAGCAGATGAATCAACCATTGGGTTGATCGCCAAGGCCGGCTCCAATGGGCAACAAGTACAGGACCAAGTGCGGGCTGGAAGTGCAAAGCACATACTCTGACCAGGCTGGATCACGGTGGGAGAATGGAGAACAGTTGGGCCCTGGCACGTCCCACATCCGACACACCTGCTGGATATGAGGGGCTTCCTGGCAGACTGTGTCCTCCCGGAGGCCTGAGGCTGCCCAGCCAGGTGGACAGATTGCTGTAGAGCCAGCAGGTGATTTATGAGGGACCTGCTGGATGTGGAGGCGAGATGACTCTGCATTGTAGCGATGCCAGTGCTGGCCCGGATGTGGGCAAACAGTTTCAAAGAGGAGCAACAGGCTCGGTGTGAGACAGATAGACAGCATAGACTCCACATTTCTCTAGATAACTCACCTTGAAGTTACACAAAATGGGTTTTGGTGTTAGCAATTATTATTCAAATCTTAAAATAAGATAAGATATTAACATTGATTTTGTTGCAAAGTCACCTACTTTGATGCTAGTTGATTTTAAGAGGCAGAAATCCAATATTAATACAATCAGGGTTGAGGCAGGGTTCAACTGAAAAGTGCTGCAATAAAAATGTTAATGCTATTGCAATTTGTAACCAGCAGATGTCAGTAAATATTAAGTGAAAGACACAGTCACAAGTTATCTCCATTACCATGTTATTGATTTTCGGTGGTCTTGCCTCCACACTCCTTTCTCCCCTAGCCCAGCCCCCGGGCGGAGTTCAGTATCTTCTTTAACCAATCAGCTTCTTGAACCTATATAATAAGCATGCTATTGTCCAAGCACAGAAGAATCATCCACCAATCACACTCTCTAAAATAACCCATTCATGAGAGTTAGAGCCTATGCCCCTCCCTCGATCAGCTTGCGTGTGCGCCTGTGTTTGCGTGTGAGAGAGAGAGAGAGAGAGAGAGAGAGAGAGAGAGAGAGAGAGAGAGAGAGAATGTGTGGGGGGTGTGTGGGGGTGTGAGAGAAAGTCTGAGAGAGTTTGTGTGCGTGTGTGTGTGTGTGTGTGTGTGTGTGTGTGTGTGTGTGTGTGTGTGTGTGTGTGTGTGTGTGTTGCACCCGTTCTGCACAGTTCAGCATCGCTGAATTTCCCCTGATTACCTTCCTCTCCTTACCTTTCATCCATCCGCCCACGCCCCCTCCATCCATCCATCCACCACCCATCCATCCAGCCGCCCCCATCCATCCATCTCTCTCCCCCAGAAGAGAGCACTCCTTCTCCTGAGCCGGACTCCTCTAGCCCCCACCCCTCCCCCCTCTCTTTTTTCGGCCAGTTTTGCGGCCCCACAGTGTAGCAGAGAGCCTGCCCGGGGAAGGAGCTTAAGGGAACTGTAAGAGGAGAACCAGGACCGGATTTACTTCACCGAGGAGAGAGGTATAGCAGAGTGGGACCATGGCCACGCTCTCTGCCTTGTTGACGGGCTGGGTAATCCTGCAGACCCTGTGCCTGGCTCTGGCCCAAGTGGTGAGTGCAGACCTGGGGAGGTTGGGTCCACCAGACCGGCCCGACCTGGGCGTTAGATGTATGGTGGTAGGGGGTTTGGATGATGGGAGATGTGGCCCCTTGGAGAACAACCAGGGGACCATGAATGTATTTTTGTTTTAAGGGGTCATTCGTTTAACTTGCAAACTATAATGGTTGTATTGTTGTGGATGTGCGTCTTGATGTCGGTGGAGACCATGCGAATGCCATGTTGAACATTGATCATTTTGCAGTGCAGAAAGTTTGAGTGGGTTAGATGTGTGTTTAAAGTTTCCTGGGAAAGCCTGGATTGTTCATGTTTCATATTATTATGAGTGGATGGGGAAAGCTTTGTTTGATACCTGATTGCTGCATAACGAAAAGTTTTGTGTCCGTGTGATATGATCTCCACGGCTTGTGGACTTGTTTCAGGCTCAATTGAAGAACTTGTTTCAAAGTGGAACACTGGAATTACTTATATTTTTGGGGATATTACACAATGCCAAGGAATTTATTTTTTTACATTTCGTTGACGAAACAGCAAGACAGCAGCCATGACAGTTAGGAATCAGTTCACACAGGCACCCAGGCACACACACGCACCCATACACACACGCACACACGTACCCATGCACCCACACACACACGCACACACACTCAAACAGGTACACAAGACCACTCTTTCTCCTGTGTGTGAAAGCCCCTATTCAAACAGAGACAGCCAAGGAATGTCTTAAAGAGCCACACGGAATCACATGTATCTGCAATCTGTGACCCCCGTTAAAGGGTTTGACCCTGAATAAGACCTGCAAAACATTAAGTGATTCTTTGATTCATCATTAATGAAGTGAAGTGAAATGAGTCTAAGTTTCACCAACACTGTGGGAGATGGAGATGGAGGAGGGTGGTGTGGGGTTGGCTGTGTCTGTGGGTTGGGGTGTGGAGGGACAGTGGTGGAGGGGTGGGGTAATAGGAACAAATAATAATGTACCCCCACCCGCCGCCTCGCCATTTTCTTATTTTCCTCATTAAACATCACTTAATTAATTCTGTTGTTTGTGTGCTGGTTCCTAATTTTTGGTGCCATAGACAACCACGGGAAACATGCTCTGCTGCACTTAATTTTCTTCAGATTTAATCAATTACTTTCAATCAGCAACTTCCAACGTGTTTTGTTTCATTATGGGAAATGAAAACAGCACGCTAACTTTGTCAAGTTGTTATTCAACTTGGTTATGTCACATTTATCGGAAGGCCCACTTAATGACATGGGAAATTTGTTCTTTCTTTGTGCAATTAATTAATGTTGTGAACTGTATTTACCAAATTGCTATAATATAGTGGCAATGCCATAATGCTATAATCCTATATGTATTTACTCAAGCTAGGAATTATAACTCTTTTGTATCCAGTATTACAATTAATTGTACGTTACTTTATCGTATTAAGCTAATGCAAGATATATATTTCATATTATTTTAAACATAATTTTGCTTTCTTTCAGAGAGGTCCACCTGGACCTCAGGGCCAACCCGGCTCCCCAGGCCCCTCTGGCACCCCTGGATCTGACGGCATGGATGTGAGTATCTACCCCCATCTAGGCTACAGCCACAGGTTGCCACAAAGACGGTCATTGTGGAGGGCAGAAATACCTACATTTTATCTGCGCAGTTGCGGAGGTTTACCCCCAGAGGGCGCTGCTAATGAAAATACGGCCGTACAAAAGGGCAGTGTTCACTATGAAGAGAGAGCTCTGTGAGGAAGGGGCCTCCGTTTTTCTCCTTCCTGACAGCAGGTTGTGGGCTAATTTAGCGGTAATGTGAGATGTTTCTACCGTTTAAAAGTGCTTCTCGTGTTATCAAAAGATACCTTATAAAGCTGCTAAGATTTTAGTGTGCTAAGCTAAAAGAGCTAAACACAAGCAGACATTATTAACAATGTTAACCTCTGGAAGTTTTGTGTTGTGCATTTTAGACTACATTCGGCTATATAACAGATTTATGCCTTTATTTCATTAAATCTACACCTCAAGCAAAAGGCTGTTTTATTAACTCTTTATACGTTCTGGTTGATGTGGATGGTAGAGAAAGGGATGGATGCCAGCCCACTGCATTGGGGGCTAGTGTGTTATTTTGCCTGAAATGGAATCCTGCCAGTGCATTAAATCCCAGATAAACAAAGGCCAGTCCGCTCACTCTCTCTTTCATCTATTTATCTAGCCTGCATCAGTGTTACTGGTGCGGACTAGATAAATTGCCCACTGCTATAAAGCCTCAAGCTAGAAAAAACTATAGCAAAGACAGGAAAATTATTGTGTAATTATAAATGGTGTGTAGCCTATCTATTGCTACAAAATGTCCAGCAGAGCTTAATGATACACATAGTAGTATTTAATGTGGTCGAAGTAAAACTATGCACACGTTAAACATATTTTAACAGTGAAAGACCTGTTCCCCTAGCGCTTATAGAAACACACACACACACACACACACACACACACACACACACACACACACACACACACACACACACACACACACACACACACACACACACACACACACACACACACACACACTCTGAACACTAGTAACCCCTGAATTGTGTGTTTGTCCCTAGGGGGAGACAGGAGCTCCCGGGCTCCCTGGTGCAATTGTGAGTTTGACCTTTGACCTGTTGCTGCTGTTTCTGCTTCCAGCACACACGCAGTGCTTCACAGTATACACATGCACAGCACAAATACTATGACAGTAAATACCATCAATAATATTAATGCTGTTATGTTGGACCACAGGGACAGAAGGGAGAGCCTGGTGAGCCCGGCCCTGATGGACTATCAGGAGAGAATGGCATTGATGTAAGAGCCCTTGGTGTGTGTGTGTGTGTGTGTGTGTGTGTGTGTGTGTGTGTGTGTGTGTGTGTGTGTGTGTGTGTGTGTGTGTGTGTGTGTGTGTGTGTGTGTGTGTGTGTGTGTGTGTGTGTGTGTGTGTGTAAGAGAGAGAGAGAGTGGGTGTACTTTTGTGTATCATCATTTGTCAACATTTCTAAATGAAGGACGACATCCATTCATACACTAGTATGATAAAATGCATCAGTGCACCTGTGTGTGTGAGAATGAGAGTACTTTTCTGTGTCATCATTTGTCAACATTTGTGTATAAGTATGAAATATCTCAGTGCACCTGTTTGTGTGTGTGTGTGTGTGTGTGTGTGTGTGTGTGTGTGTGTGTGTGTGTGTGTGTGTGTGTGTGTGTGCGTACTATGCATGTGCCTGTATAACCATTAGAAAATGAGTTAGCGTATATGTGTACATTCATGTTTCACATGCAAGAGTGCCCGTTAATGTGTGTGTGTGTGTGTGTGTGTGTGTGTGTGTGTGTGTGTGTGTGTGTGTGTGTGTGTGTGTGTGTGTGTGTGTGTGTGTGTGTGTGTGTGTCTGTGTGTGTGTGTGTGTGTGCATCCAAAACAAATTTGCATCTGTCTGTCTGCGTGAATTAACAAGAGGAAATGCTAAAGTGCACCTGTGTGTGTGAGAGTCCATCTTATTGCTCAGTGCTTCAGTGCATTGGAACATAATGGCTCTCACCGCGTCTCACGCCGGAGAGTTGCGTTATGTGAACTGAGTGACCAGGGTGAGGGCAGCTGCATCTCCCAGGGAGAGACGCACACATACGGGTCCTGTAAGTGCAGCCGTAGCGCTTTCTGAACACCAGGTAGACTGCCCGCCACAGCTGCCTCCTCCGTTATCCGCTCCTAGGGGAATCGAGAGACTCTCACACACACACACACACACAGGAGGGCACATGATTACACACATACGTTCATGCACGCGCGCACTCACACACACAAACACGCACATACACAGGAGGTCAAATTATTACACACACACATTCATGCATGCACTCACAAACTTAAATACACAAGGGCTCACACAGCATAAACACACACGGTTACACACGCATTATAAACGCATATGCACACACACACACACACACACACACACACACACACACACACACACACACACAAACTCTCTCAGACTTTCTCTCACACCCCCCACACATTCTCTCGCTCTCGCTCTCGCACTCGCACACACACACACACACACACACACACACACACACACACACACACACACACACACACAACCACACACACACACACACACACACAACACACACACACACACACACAATAAACACATGGGCATACACGCGTTCACATTCCAAAAGGGATTTGGCCAGTAATCTGTACCGGAATCTCCTTTCCCTCGTTAGGAACCCTTATTATTTAGATGGCGCACGTCAGGTCCAATCAAACACGCTCATTGGTCCGTGCCATGACTTGAGAGTCACATGCAACCTTCAAAGGAGTACTAGCCAAGACGACTACACTTCTCCTCTTCTAATATATGTGTTTGTCTGCATCCTCCTCCCTCCGTGTCTCCTCCCTTTCCCAGGGTTTGATTGGTGCTAAGGGCGACCGTGGCCCAATCGGAAGCCCCGGACCCAAGGCAAGTGTGTCCATACACACTCTGTCACACACACATGCGTGCCACGCACATGATGGCTTAGTGTAGACATCCCATCATATAAAGCCATCAGTGTTCATGGCTATAGAGTCTAAACTTTCTATCCTTTAGAATGTGATTTGAATTTCCTGTAGGCCTATAGAATTGATAATGTGTTTTTGTGTAATACAATACCAAACAAAACAACTAAAGTTTTATATTGAACCTTTGAAGATTAATATCCACCTTCCATGACAAATGCAGCTATTGAGTGCACAAGCGATCTATAAGAACGGGCTTTATAACGGGCTGTTGGGTTCACTGTGAGAGTCCTAATGTTGCGCATCGCCCCCTGCAGGGTCAACCCGGACCTAGCGGCGAGCCCGGTCCTCCTGTGAGTACACCGCCTCGTGTCACATGACTACTCATATCCAATCCATGGTCAGGTTAAGATACGCTCGACTTTGTGCCACCGCTATCAGCTCACCTCAGAGTGGTGCTGTCAATATCGAGGCGGTCCGTGTTCGGCCCGTTCCGATTGCCTGCGGAACCAGTGCAATGCAACAGGCCTTCCCAAAATCTAATATTTTTTCAGCCGTGCTTTGAAGGCACACCAGCTGGTGCCTCCTGTTGCTGTTTGTATTAGCAACTGGTGTACTGTGCCAAAGGGGTGTTGCTACGGGCTCTCTGGCTTCACTCTTTGGAAAGACATGAAAGTAAATGAAAAGGGACCAAAAACACAAAATGAACAAATGCTCGTGTCTTTGAGTGCGGGTGTGATGGTAGGGCCCCGCGGGAGACGGCGGAACCGGATCTGGCAGGACCCCGCATCGGCCAACCGAAGGGTACACAGAAGTGGCGTCATTTCATTTCCCCTCCATTAGCCAGAGAAGGCCGGGAAAGGGAAATGGAAGAGACGCACCTGTTAGAGAGGGATTGGCCGCCAGAGGTGCAGCGGCGCGTTGGATAGCGGTCTGGATGGAATTGACACTTAATTTAGGTCGGGACTGCCCCTTTGGCCGCATTCAAGTAATCTCAGCATGCTTTGTGCTCCGGTATAGTCACATGAAAATGAATGAAATGCGGGTTCTCTGAGGCAGAGCCCGTCAGACAGAGAGTGATTGAGTGTGTGTGTGTGTGTGTGTGTGTGTGTGTGTGTGTGTGTGTGTGTGTGTGTGTGTGTGTGTGTGTGTGTGTGTGTGTGTGTGTGTGTGTGTGTGTGTGTGTGTGTGTGTGTGTGTGTGTGTGTGTATGAGTGAGTGGGTATTTTTCTTAAATTGAAAATCGTACCCAAAGGAACCAGGCCTGTATAATGGTAGGAGGGCTATGCATGGCCACAGACCAGTTGCAGTAGGTCAAACTGACCACTAGGTGGTAATGTGTCCCCACTTATTCCCAGACACGAGCCGTCAGGTATGTTCAGACACGAGACCAGAGTCACCCAATGACACGGTTGACTGCGATACCATTAGTGAAATCCTTTGTTCCGAATTAACAGCCCACTGTTTGTGCGTGGGTCCAAGTTTGTGTATGTGTGTGTTTGTCCGGGCTTGTGTGTTTGTTGCCGCGATGTACTTCTATATCAGGCGGCTTCACGCTACACAACCCGAGAGATAAGCGTTCACCCCGCGGGCGTGTCTGGCTCAGAGAAAGCTTACTTTTCTTAATTACTTTGTTTAGAATTCATTTCCAGGAGAAGACACGACAAACACCAACTGATTGCTTTCACACTGTTTCCATTTCTATTTTCCTAGTCATAAACACACACACACACACACACACACACACACACACACACACACACACACACACACACACACACACACACCCATGAACCACTGTTTGCCATGCACTCTGACAATGTATACAATGCCTTGTTTAATTGCTGCCCGCATGTTATTAATTGGGCTTATCCCGTTTAAATCGGATATGCCCTGGACTTTGATACAGATTGGTTGCGCTTGTTGTCGTTTAACCCTCTTAACCACTCTGACCCTTCTCCCCGACAGGGCCCCGGGCTGCCCGGACTGGCTGTAAGTAACTACCTTGTTGGGTTTGATCCTCTGCATTGTTCAAATACCGTTACAGTAACGTGGTGCTGGTTCAATTGTACTCTCTGATTGGGGCAACGTCTCTCTCTCTCTCTCTCTCTCTCTCTCTCTCTCTCTCTCTCTCTCTCTCTCTCTCTCTCTCTCTCTCTCTCTCTCTCTCTCTCTCTCTCTCTCTCTACCTCTCTCTCTCTCTCTACCTCACTCCCTCCCTCCCTACCTCACTCCCTCACTCCCTCCCTCCCTCCCTCCCTCCCCCTCCCTCCCTCTCCCTCCCCCTCCCTCCCCCTCCCTCCCTCCCTCCCTCCCTCCCTCCCTCCCTCTCGTCCTACAGGGTGCTGCCGGGTCCATAGGCCTTCCTGGTGAGATGGGCCTTAGTGGATCCAAGGTAGGCCGCCACCCCCCTTTTTCCTAATTTTGTCCTGCACCACTCCAACCCTAACTACAAACTCTGTGTTCAACTCCATCCTCCTCCGAATACCCTTCACACTGCATAATCCCCTCCTCCTCTTCCCACAGGGAATCCTGGGCTCCCCTGGAGCCCCCGGTCTCCCCGGACCCCCTGGGAAGCCAGTAAGTTTTCTTTTGTTCAGCGCTCTGCATACATCGGCCCCCAGCCGAGCCCGGCCCTCCTCCTCCTCTCCTGATATTTTCTTTTGTGCCTTTATATATAACTCTGCAGTGTCCTTGGCGCGCCAAACCCCAGAGCCTAAAGCCACCCAACGAAAGCCAAAGCACTTAGCTCCTTCGGGCATAAATCTCTTATCTGTCGCCGGGCGTTTCTGATTGATGTCAAATGTGCGATGGAGAGTGATGGACTCTATTAGCGGGAGATTAACGAGGCTGCTTTTGAGAGAAAATGAGAGATTTGTGAGCTAGCGGGACAGCTGCTAATCGTCTGTAATCATTAAAAGTGGCGTACCAATCGTCGCCGGGGGTTGATTGATTAGGAGGGATGCTATCAGCTATCATGTGGTGGATGCTGGAACACACTTAGCCATTGGGCTGATTGCCTGTAGCTTCTCAGAGTGAAGATCACGCCCCCTGTGGCCCCGGTTCTGGTCAGCAGTTCAACTGTGTTCCCTGGGACATATTGTGTTGTGCATCAGCCAATCAGAGATCCCTTTTGTTAATTGTGTCCATACACATAGCTTACATTGTGAGTTTACTGACCTAACTTGTATTCTAAGTCATTGACATACCTGACTTACCTAGCACGCTGCTTACTTGCCTACCTACTCACTCTTCTTGCCTCCTTGCTTCTCGACCACTCCCTACCGAGTCCCTCCCTTGCCCACTGACTCAGTGCCCTACCTGTCTACGCTTAGAACCACAACTCAAAGCCTCCTGCACCTGATCAACTACTCCCTGACGCACGCGGCTACCTGCGTCCTCGCCTGCTTCCTTGTTTACCTAATGTCGAGCACAGCTCCGCCCCCGACCGGGCGCTGGCAGGCGAGGGTAGGGAGTAGGACGGGGAGTAGGTGAGAGACGGGGGGACGGCGGGGGGACGGGGGACGCGGGGGGATGCTTTGGCAGCTCTGCCGAGAGTAATGCTCTCGACTCGGGGGAGTGTATTTGTTTTGCTTTAGTGCTGTCCTCGGGTAAATGAAGTCCCGTTAGATCAGTGAGCTGTCTCGTCCGACCGCTGCCGGAATACATCAGCGCGGCGCGGGGCGCACCCTTTACACTTTACATCCGTCCATAAACACACACGGACACACAGACACACACACCGATGGATGGATGGATGGACGCCGGAGAAAGGGGGATGGAGAGACACGCATTAAAAAAGAAAAGTGCTGGCTCAGCACGCGTTCCCTGCAGCTCTGATTCACTCTGATTCTATCTATCCGTCCATCCATCCATCCATCCATCCATCCTCCCATCCGTCCCTCCCTCTCTCCTTCCTTCCCTATCTCTCTCTGTCTCTCTCTTTCCCTCTTGTCAATATCATCAATTTATCTATCTCTCTAGTGTCAATATTATCTATCTCTGTCTGTCCTGAATCCCTGTCCATTATGGCTGTCTGTCATTCTGTCCGTCCATACTTCCTGTATGTTCACTGTCCGTCCATGCCTCCTGTTCACTGTCTGTCCTCCCCGCTATCAGGGCCCCCCAGGGAAGTTCCTTGGTGCAGAGGAGGGCAGTGCAGGCTTCCAGGTAAGTCACGCTGACATTTTCTTCCGCTTTTTTTTGTTAATATTCTTACCCTCCCCGAACCTTCAATTGACAGCTCTTCCCTATTTGAAACAATCCTCTCTCTCTCTCTCTCTCTCTCTCTCTCTCTCTCTCTCTCTCTCTCTCTCTCTCTCTCTCTCTCTCTCTCTCTCTCTCTCTCTCTCTCTCTCTCTCTCTCTCTCTCTCTCTCTCTCTCTCTCTCTCTCTCTCTCTCTCTCTCTCTCTCTCTCTCTCTCTCTCTCTCTCTCTCTCTCTCACTCACTCACTCACTCACTCACTCACTCACTCACTCACTCACTCACTCACTCACTCACTCACTCACTCTCACTCTCTCCTCCCTCTTACCTCCACAGTGTCCAACTAATTGTCCAGCCGGCCCTAAGGGCCCACAGGGCCTCATGGGAGTCAAGGTTGGTACCGTGGTATCTTGCGCTCGCCAGACGATAAGCAAACTCTGCTCTCGACCAATTATTTTGTGGTCGTTGTCGGTGTCATTTACCAAAGAAAACTGCTGATTCATTGTGTTGCAGGGACACAAAGGGCGCTCAGGGATCCTGGGAGACTCCGGCAGCATCGGGAAACTGGTGAGTCTATCCACTCCACCCGCGGGGGTTTTTTGTTTTTTTTGTTTTGGAGGCTGTTAATCCAGAGTTGGTTTCCCGCAAAGAGTTTGTTAATTATTTTTTTTGGGGTGGGCTCCCCCTTTAATAGAGTTGGGACCCCACAAAGGTAGTGTGACAAAAAAAGAACAGCGCGCACACACACACACTCACAATTACACATTTACACACACACACACACACACACACACACACACACACACACACACACACACACACACTTACAAATTGACACACACACACACGCACACACACTTACACATTTTACACAAAAGTGCTGCAGCACATTCTGGCACGGGCGTGTGGTATTACACACGCGCCTACCATTCAAGGCCAGCGGTGGCGAGGATTAGCTCTAATGAAGCCCCCCGAGGAACATGACTGGCACTAATCTGGCTGTGATTAGTCAGGCCTGCCGTTGGCCCCGCAGTCAGCAGCGAGCCAGATGAAAAATATAAAAAAAAAAAGGAAAGAAGAGCCAGGTACATGAAGGGCAGGATGAGACGTCCAGGGTTAGCTTAGCCCTGCCACCTCGCAGTATTAGGCAGAGCTAATGAGCACACATTGGGCTCAGGGAGGGCAGTGAGTATGGTCCCCGGAATTAGCCCCTGATCTGTCCTCTCCCACACACACACACACACACATGCATATATACACACACACATATACATATATACACACACACATATACACATACACATACACACACACACACGCATGCACACACTGTCTTTTGGCACTGCTTAGACATTCAGAGGAATGACAATACCCAACACCCTACACATCTATTTTGCACCTTACTCTCCAAGGTAGGCTGCTGGCCTTTTTTTTTAGGACCGACTGTTTAGCTCTCTGGAAATGGTGTTTGGATTTCAACCTGTAAACATACTCCTTGGTTCCCCGTTTTTTTCGTGGCGTTCATGCAGAGTCCGGTCAGCACTGGCCTAAAATAATTTGGCGAACGCATGAATTGGTCGAAGGCTCGAGACGACAGAGCTGACCGGCGAAGCTCCTACCCTCTTTTAAGACAGAGTGCCTCGGGAACCCTAATCTAGTTCACATTCACTAAATG
>NC_044069.1:14396181-14413681 GCF_902167405.1 Gadus morhua
GCACCTCCTGAGCCTTCTTCCTCTCCTGCAGGGAGACAGAGGAGAGCGGGGACCGGTAGGCGCGCAGGGAATCGTCGGCAAGGCAGTGAGTAAACAACACAAAAACAACACGACGCACACACACATCATCTCCTCTGTAGCTTCTATACCCTCCACTATCTCCAGCGTTACGCTGTCCGTATAGCTCACCGTGTTGCTCTGGACCATTCTTCTCCACAGGGAAACAAGGGAGAGAGGGGGCCCATCGGAGTCCCCGGGGCCCAAGGCCTCTCCGGGACCAAAGGAGACAAGGTGTGTGACTGTGCGGTTGTGTGTGATTATGCGGTTGTGTGTGTGTGTGTGATGCTGTCTCCGAGATCACACTCGTAAACACATACACGCATCTTCCTAGGTCTGTGGCTGTCTGCGGTCCCGACTCTTGTGTTGTGATCAAAGCGTACGGATACTGCCGTATAAATGTGCCCTTTAGAGGGCAGTGTTTACCCGTGAAAGGGTGGCCCACAGAGCCTCCACAGTAAATCAAAGAATGTGCAAGGGCTCAGGCAATATAAATGATAATCTCGCAGTCATCATCTCCCTAGTTTTAGAGATGAAACTACATCCTTCTTACTTTGAGATATCTGGCGTATCCAGCTTGAATCAGTAGCCCCTTTTTTCTTGTTTTTCTTCCCGCTTTTTCCCTCTCAGGACTCGGTATCCCAGATTTCAGCATATTTATGACTAACGCCATGTCTCTCTTTTCAGGGTTTCCAAGGGAAAGTTGGAGCAAAGGGGGACTTTGTGAGTATAAAGGGCAGCATTTTAAAAAGAGGATCTATCTGCAGTGCCCACGTCGCTTTAAAGCACAGCCATCTTTTGTCGTAAACACACACACGCACACACACAGACATCCCCTCAATCTCACTCTGCTTGTCTCCAAAGGGTGACCCCGGTGTGGAGGGCCTCGCCGGGGAGAAAGGAGAAAAGGTAAATAACATCACCTTGTCGTGGGGATGACAATATACAGAGAAGGAGATTAGGATAATCTGTCACCAGCAGCCACAACACTCTTCAGTCAACCCTACAGTCCCCTAAAAATGCAAGGAGCTTGTTTGAATCATGGTACTGTCAGAAGCGAGCAGAAAGACGCTATCATCTCGCTGGCAAATGTACGATTTAAAAACAAAACAACCACAACAACAGGGGCTGTGAATATGCATTTGGGATGGGGGGGGGGGGGGTGAGAGAAAAAAGAAATGACGGTATCAAATGAGGCAGGGGCTTGACAGCGAGTTAATGAGCCGAGCCAAGATGGTTGATGTGGCGTGCTTAAGACGTTCTTCCTTGGATGCACGAGCTGGGTCTTTGGTATGATCCACTCCGCTCTCGTTCCCTCTCTGAGGTAAGAGACCAGGTAAACAGGACAAATGATGATTGATCTTGATTTTATTTTATTTTTTCGCACAGGGTTTGTCTGGGGAACCCGGACCTAAAGGCCAGGTGAGTTTTTTCGGGATGTCGGATGTTTAGTGGACATGTGTTCAGACCCCACCCTTCCCTTCCATGGTCCTCTCCTCCTACTTCTAATGCCACTCTCCAGCATTTTCATTTGTTGACCTTTTACGTTGCTTCATGATATTGAATATTACTCCCTGCATTGATAGAGTAACTGCAGTTGTATTTTTAGCTCAAAATGATATGACTGTAATTCGAGCTCTGGTTTGAACGGAAGTTGACAAAGACAAACTCTGTTGATTATCCAAGCTTCACACCTACTAAAACGGAACTCATCGTTTTATACGTTTGTTTGGATCAGTACAGTTTTATCTCTACAAGTATAATATCCTCATTTTAATCAGATCAGGCATTGAAAATGTAACCAACAGTCGCGAAATGAGTTGTTATTGTTTAGTTGTCATTGTTGAGTTATGAGTTGTCATGTTGCATAGACTTGAAATAGTTGTCAAGTGTTGTCAACTTGTCATGAAACAATGACACATGTTCTTCAATACAGCTGAAGAAGGAAGCCTAGTTTCTACATTTTAGTGACCCATTTGGCCTATTGGCTCAAACGTTCAGTTCAACATCTCTTTTTTCTCCCCCCATTTCCTTCCTTCATCAGCAAGGAGTGAGGGGTGAGATGGGTTTCAACGGACCCACAGGGGACTCCGGTAAGCCAGGGGACCAGGGGCCACTCGGCCTCCCCGGCCCCAGGGGACTGGGTGGCGAGAGAGGAGTGCCAGGCATGCCCGGCATTGTGGGAGCCAGCGTGAGTTCAGAGGACATGCTACGCCTGATGTTGCTAGACTATACTGATGTTACCAGGCCATGCTAATAGTTTGCTTTGCTAATGACACTATGCTATGCTAAAGATATGTAGCATACCTCCTTATGCCAGTATGCTAACAAGAATGCTATGCTAATGACACTACGCTGTGCTAAAGATATGTAGCATAGCTCGTTATGCTAGCTACTCCTTCCTATCCTCTTTTAAATGATTTGTTAACTCAAGCTGCACATAGAATGAGTAAACAAATCAAGTGGCTTGATAACTCTGTTTGTTAACCTTTTTTAACGGGAGACATTTCTGTTACTTCTTGCGCTCAGCCGACACTTCAGTCCACAGCCGAGTCTATTTGAGATGCTCAACCTGTGCTCTCCCCCCTCCACCCCCTCGCTCTCTCTCTCTCTCTCTCTCTCTCTCTCTGTCTCTCCAGGGACGGGATGCGTCTGACCAGCACATCATCGAAGTGGTGCTGAAGATGTTGCAGGGTGAGCTCGCTGATGCACTCGCCTCTGGTGTCCATCGGAGAAATTAAATGAGCTCATTCCAACAAAACCTTTCATCTCCCCGGCGCAATCAAGTCGGCCCCGCCAACACATTTAATCAAAATGGTTTCTCGGAGCAATAATGACATCTCCCCATCCTCACCCCGCAGAGAGGCTGGCTGCCGTGGCGGTGAGCGCCAAGAGGGCCGTGCTCGGTGGAGCGGGTGTGATGGGACCCCCCGGCCCGCCCGGACCCCCGGGGCCGACCGGCTCTCAGGGGCCCCACGGCCACACAGGGGCCCGAGGCATCCCCGGCATCATCGGCGGCCCGGGACAGATCGGCAACACAGGACTCAAAGGTAAGCTAGGTAGTGGCGTCGCCTCGGAAACGAAATGCCACCCAGAGTTGAGTTTGTTACTTCTGTAAATGTGATGTGTTTGGAAGCAACAAACTAAAGGTAAAGCGTATTTAGAACCTTGGATATGATTTGTTCACACTATTGTCTAAAAAGAGGCTAGCAGGCTGTGTGTTAGCCTATTGTTGCGAAGGAAGCAGTGACACAAACCTACCTACAGGTTTTTGTTGGTTCTCAATTGGGTGTATAACACTATTCTTCAAATGACCTAACCAACAGCAAAACAAAACCAACCACTGGGACCACCCTATAATCTATACCACTATTTGCATCACTTGATCAACCAACAACCCAACACCATTCAGCAGTGTTAGTTTAAATTTTAATGCAAATGCGCCATCTCCCCTTGCCTCCCCCAGGAAAGAGAGGAGCGAAGGGAGAGAGAGGAGACCCAGGCAGACCTCACCCTGGTGCGCCAGGACCTCCAGGAATACCCGGTAACACACACACACACACACACACACACACACACACACACACACACACACACACACACACACACACACACACACACACACACACACACACACACACACACACTTTTACCCTTCTGTCACATAATAGTGTGAAGGGGATGCCACATGATGCATCAAATGGTCCATAAAGGGGGCAAAATAAAAGGCGTTGGGCATTGTGAACCCAACCGCGGGCTGCGTTTGGAGGGAGGCAGAGCATGTGCAGGGTTTCGCTGAATCCACCACAGCCCTGCCCCCAGGAGACGCCGCTCAGAGGAGTTTGAAAAGCTTCATTAACTTTAGTCATTTAACAGATGCTGTCGGTGAATCAAAGAGGGCCGCAACAGCACAGATATAAAATCAAACAGCGGTTAACACACATTTGCATAACTATGCCTGTGTGCACACGCGCACACACACACATGCGCACAAAACACAAACACACACACACACACACATTCATACACACACATACACACACAGACACACACAGTACGTTTTGTAACTGTAGTTTTATGAAGAGGTAAGAGATCCACTATATAATCAGAACTGTGTCAGGCCGTTTTCAGCCCATTTTATTTGCCATTTGCGTTTTAGGTCGCCGTTTGAATATTATTATAATTAACAACCTACACTTACTGAATTTACAATACAGGAATAATGATGGATTTCATCCAAAAACGCCTGAGAGGTGCTCAGTGACCGACACACACACACACACACACACACACACACACACACACACACACACACACACACACACACACACACACACACACACACACACACACACACACACACACACACACACACAGGTACGTACCCCTCGGTCCCTCTGGGTCCTAACGCGCGGACCCTTCCTCCTCCACAGGAGCGGCCGGCATCGACGGCGTGGCCCGGGATGGCAGGCCGGGCGAGAGGGGCCCCCAGGGCGCGGCGGGCGTAGCAGGGCTCCCCGGCAGGGCGGGCCCCACAGGTCTGCTCGGGTACTGCGAGGCCGCCATGTGCCTGGCTGCCTCGGCCTACACCTCCCCCAGACTACAGGACGCCAGCAGGATCAAGGGCCCCGGTAACTAAAACATGAAGAGAAGAAGAAAAAGGAGCGCTCAGCAGATTCCTTTTTTTAAATACCTTGGAGAACGAGGCAAGATGTGGGCGACGGAGAGAGAGGGAAGATTAAGAGGCGGACGACTCCACTCCAGACGAAAAATGCAATACACATAAGGGCTGGTGTGGCTTGGGGGTTTGGGTGGGGATGAGTGTGGTTTTGTGTGTGTGTGTGTGTGTGTGTGGTAGGGGGGGAGGATAGGGGGCGATACTGATGTGAATGACATTGCCCCCCTTGTGGCATCCTAAAAAAGTTGTACTTGTTGGGCGTACTCCAATCTGAAATGAACCCCAGCTTTTCCCTATGGCTTGACAGCCGATCATTGATGATGATCCTCCCCCTGGATTGGACGATGCCAGCGTCAATCACTTCCCAAATGTCCTGTCCCCAAGCTCCACAGATGTAACACGTTAGTCACCCAACACGACCATGGTATATCCAGGCCGAGATCCAACCTCAACTCTTGCCCTTTCCTATATACTTTGATCACGTCACAATGATGTTGTTTTTGTTTATATAAATGCAATTGTATATTTTCATTCCATTTTTGACACCAGAATTGTGACATTGACCCCTGCTGCCTGATAAAGTGTGCAAAACAAGGACAAATAAATGATTGCAATCTGAACTATCAGACCTGAACGATGTAATTTCTAAAAATGAATGGATCAAACACACAATTCGTCTGTAGGCTTCAGCGAAATCGGTTTTATTTTTTACCTCATGTGTACTCCCCCTCTCCCCTCCTTCCTTTTTTCCATCTAAGTCTCATTTTAGAAACTACATGCTTCATCTCTTCTTCCTGTTGCCTGGCAACAGCATATCCCGACGGGTGCTCCCCTCTCCCACAATGCAGTGCTGTAAATCTTTGTAAATGTGTGTTGATTATTATGTAGAGGAAGAAGAATGGGTTATGATATGCACCGGCAGAAATCCTGTGTTAATGAATTCTGTGTCTAACATTTTCCTCAGCCATAGCTGCCAAAATAATAATAAATACAAAAATAATCAGCTCATCGGTAAGATTGTGCCGACTTTACCACTGTCGACGTTCTACAAGGTGTCAACGTGGTTCTTTGTTTCTTCAATGACTTATTTTCATTTACAAAAAGCTATTTATTGTTCATAATATTAAATCGTCTGTAAAGTATATTTCTTTTTTTCCTCCCTTGTCCTGGATGTTGAGGCCAAACCGTCAATAAAGAGGAAGCCTTTTGTAAAAAGACAATGTTCTGCTCCATTATATGTGAAAGAGAGCGAGAGCAATGGCTGAGGCCACAGTAAACCCTTATTGTCTCCATTCTGTCCCACCACTGGATAAAAACAAGCAGAGTCAGTTCCACGCAGTGTGATAAAATATCTAATGGCTCCCGAAGCTATGGCAGTGTTGCGGTCGGGTCACAGTCCGAGTCCTCAGTGCATGAGTCTGAGTCACCCGAACTGAGTCAGAGCAGTCAGTACTGAAATGCTAAGAGACGCCACAAAGCGCTCCCACAATTCTATTAAAGAGGTAGACCAACCAGAACTCTCAATGATGATGACATCACAGTGCTGAATAGCGCAGTTGACAGGCCAGGTGTGTAAGATGAAGATCGAAGACCATGAGCCAGAGCGCGGTAGTTAATGTCCACAGTCTGTCAGAGACGGAGAGGACCTGCATAATGAGGGATATTTGCATAATTAGTTAATGGTGTGGCATTTGGGACACCAAGGACAATGCGAGCGCAAGAAGTGCACGACAGCACTTCTTTTTTGAGGAATTCTATTAGATAGTTTTACGGCTAGGCTGCTTGAGAATCGATGATCCTAAACACAATTATTTACCAACCACAACACTCATGCATATGTTGTAGTGAGGGCATTTCTATATGAATAAAAAATTAAAACAATTAGCTTTCGGGGATTCAGGGTGTGGTTTAAGGGAGTTTAGGTGAGGTTTTGTTTTTGACTGTAGGGGGTTATGACCCAGGGTCATAATTACACCCAACCTTCTCGACCCTCACCAGTCCGGGTTCATGGCAGGCCGCTCAACCGTGACTTTGCCGTCACAGAGAACCTTCACACTGCTAGAACAGCCTACCTCTCCTCCCTCGTCATTCTGCAGTATCTTATAGCAGCCTGGGACACAGCAAACCTCCAGATCCTCCTCTCCACCCATTAAGAACTGGAAGTCTCAGAAAAACACACTCTCCCTGTTCACATCCTACCTCAACGATCACATTTACAGGGTAACCAGGAGATAATCTGTGTCCGAATCATGCTGTCTCCCTACTTGGGTCCCATCCTCTACTCTCTGTTCACCCTGTCACTGGGTTCTGTCATTCACTCGCATTCATTTGTCTATCACTGCTTCTTTCAGTTTTTTCGCCTCAATTTACCCCAATAGAATAAAATTAAATAGTTGCCAGTCAACATGCAGTTAATTTGCAGATCTACATTGTTGGGTGGAAACCTTGGATTTCCAAAACCATTAATATTTATGAAACAAAAAAAGTTTTAAGATAATTGAACACTGCGTTGTCAAAGTTGATATTGTGTCTTCATACAACTTAAGGGCAGAGACATGCATTTTAAATTATATTATCTATATTTGAGCAAAATCTATCTTAAATGGCGTAGTGAATGTCGAGATACGCGTTTTGTCTGTCGTCTATTTGAAAGGCTTAAAGGAGACATATTATGGGGTTTACACAACAATTAAACATAGAATTTGAGTTCCAGAAAACATGTTTTTGAAGCTGTTTGCTGGAAATAGCTTGTAGGAAAAAAAATCTCACCTACCGCTATTCCCCTCTGTTTCAGTCCCTTCAGAATGCGCTGTTTCTGGTGCTTCAGATACAGCGCATTCAGTCCCTTCAGAATGCGCTGTTTCTGGTGTCTGTAGCTTTAATGCAAATGAGCTGCTGCCCATTGACCAATGAGCTGTCAGACTGAACCACAGCATGGAGGAGAAGGGATTCTTGCAGTTTGCGGACTCCTGCGGCTCTTTATCTGATATAATATAATATAATATAATATAATATAATATAATATAAAATAATATAATATAATATAATATAATATAATGTAATATAATATAATACAATATAATATATTATATATGGGTATGTATATAATATTATATCCAATAACATGGCCAAAAGCTATGTGCGCCTCGGATGATATAATGAATCATAAAGACTGCGTCTAACGTCTCTGGCACTTTCACAACAAGTAAAGACTCGTAGTGGGGGATATCTCGGCCATGGTTGAGAAGAATTGGGGGAAAGGAACTTTTGCCTTGACTCTCTGAAGTCCATGAACCGCGACATGGAGGAGAAAGGGATTGTACTCCGGGAGCTGAGATGCCGAACTGCCGCCGAGCTCCCCACGCCGGAGCTGCCGGACTGCCCGCCGTCGAAGCTGTCCGGCCACCGCTGAAGCTTCGGCGGGAGTCCGGCAGCTCCGGCGGTGAACTCCGGGAGCTGAACTGGGGGTCGGCTTAACTCAGGAGGTAGAGCAGTTGTCTTGTAAAAGGTTGCTAGTTCAATCCCCAGCTCCTCCTAGCTGAGTGTTGATGTGTCCCTGAGCAAGACAGATGTCAGGAGCATGGTTGACTCTGCTGTCGGTGTGTCAATGTGTGTATGAACCGATGCAAGTCGCTTTGGATAAAAGCGTCTGCTAAATGCCCTAATTGTATTTGTAATTGTAACTGCCGCTGAAGCTTTCCGGCTGCTCCGGCGGTTGTCCTCCGGGAGCGGAAAAGTCTGGCAGGGGTAGCTCGGCGGCAGTCCGACAGCTCCGGCGGGGCCCTCGGCAGAGAAAGGGATTGTACTCCCGGAGCTGAGCTGCCGCCGAGTACCCCCCCCGTCGGAGCTGCTCGTCCGCTGGTCCACCCAATCTTAGCTATGCTCTGATTGGAGGGGAGTGGGGAAGTGGGAGGTAATATTCAACTGTGCCCCCTTCCTACATAGGAGGGGGCGCCGAAACTCGCTCGTTTCGGCGGGGTTCAAAGTTTGTATACGTGTGGGAGCACCAGGGACCCAAAACATCACCCCAAATCCCAGGAAAAGTGTTGTTTTCATAATATGTCTCCTTTAAATTGAGGCATTTAGAGCATAGCATTATGTCATGCACTTAGAGGTTAGGCCTGCACGGTTCATTTGAAGACAATATTGGCTATGACTAGACAGAAAATGTGAGGTTAAACTGCACTCTAACCTACCATGGATTGCCTGCACTCTTTTACCGCTCCATCTTCTCAAATAAATAAAGAAAACTTTAGCCTTCATAGAAAATTCTCTTCAAAATGAATGAATAATAATAACAAACTTGAGTTTCCTGCATTGGATGAGACTCATCATGAGAAGTTGCAGGGAGTGTACTGCTCAAGCACTACACACTGAATCATAGGCATTACGGAGAGGGCCATTTACATCCATGCACTTATTAAACTTGCAATAGATGCAATAGATGCAATACTTAGAATGCTTAGAATGAGCCATTTTCAATTAATAAACCTGGCCAGCGTCAATAAAGCAGTCAAACAGTCAAGGATTTTTTGTGGTCAATAATTTAAACAAACTTTCAGCATCTTAAACCAAAGCGTACCAAATCTGAAAACAAGCTTTGGCGCACACACAGCTAAGACAGGGTGGAAGTTTGCAGACGATTTTTTTTTTTTTTTTTTTATTTGGGCAAACATAAATAAATGTAAGAATTTCTGTCATGTTTCCTATAACTCCTGTCAGGTTTATACAATGTATTCCATGCTTGCAACCCAGCTTTGGCACACAAGTGCTGAGATAGTTTGGAGGCCAAATATTTAGGGGCCAAAATCATGAAAGAATTATTCATTTATTTTTAAATAATTTATATCGCGTTCCTCCCATATATCCTGCATGCCAGGTTCATCTGATATCTTCCAAACTTGAAAACTTGCATTGGCACACATGAAAGATAAAGGGTGGAAGTTTGGAGAATATTTCTGAGACAAGTTGGTCAAAAATGGAATTGAAGGGTCCCTTGAAATAAGTGGTAAAACACTAACTCCAAGCATTGCAAAAAGACGATGACCCCCTGTTGATTCTCTATTTTCTTTACCTTTTTTAAATAATTTCTCATTTCTTTTATGTTTTGTCTATTTTCGATGACATATTCCTGATTTGCTCTTTACCTCAATCTTTTTCTCCCCCTGTATTTTCATAATTCTTCGTTATTTTATTGCAACAAGCCAGCGTGGACCAAAAATATAGGTGCTTTCCGTTAATGCTTTTTGCCTTTTTCAATTGCAATGTGAAAAATGTCTCTTATTCACAAAGAGAAACATCTTTTCTGTGTTTTCTACACTGCGGTCGATCGTCAAGTTTGTTTCTTCGTTTCTGATGAACTTTTAAATACCAAATTATTCACCTGTCTGGATAAGTCAAACAAGCTTTTTACTTTATTAGAAAATACATATAGAAGATAGTCAAAGCTAAGAAAACTAGGCTATATTTAAGATATATAGAGAACATCCTTATCGTTTGAACAGAAAAAAAATTTTAGGCAAATTATTTTTCAAATGGAATACCCCACGGCTGGACTTAAAATTTAAATGGAATTGTTGGGTTTCATATAAGGTTTCCCTGGAGAGAGGCCTCGGCCAGACAGCCGAAACAAAAGAACATCTTCACACCCAAATATAATAAACGGTTATAAAGCTACAACTTTGCAACTAATTATGCATCAAGACTAATTATGCAAATATCAAAATTAGGCTAAATGAACACCTCAAATAATAATTATTCCTTAATTTAACCGATCATCCTGGAGAATCATGATTATACTTGAGATACTTCATTAAAGCTATGGGCAGGCAATTTGGAGACAAAACAGCAAGATAGCTCGATTTTAAAGCATCCCAACTGAAAAAATACCAGTCCTCCATTCTTGCCTGCCTCCAAAGCCAAGGAAGAATCTGTGATATCAGTCCACGGTCAGTCTCTGCGCAGGTAGCCCGGTAAGTGGACAGGCAGACAGACAGGCCGTCCAATCATTTAATTTGAGCAGAATGCAATGATTGGATTTGATCTATTGATTGCTCTTGGGTGATATGTATAATTTAAACGAGCAGAAAATGCTTCGGAGATAAATTGCCTACCTTAATTACGATACGTGTGCAGCAGTTATTTCTCCTGTCCCATCAAGATTTCTCTCCGTCTCTGAGGGACTGTGGACATTCTTGCAGCTCTCCGGCTTTCGGGCCTCAATCTTCATCCTACACACACCTCTTTTCATCACAGATGCTAATGACAAGACAATCACAGCCCGTTTGGACCACTCACCACATAGAGGGCCAGAATATTAATATTATAATTTCAGAGTACAGAATATGTTTTTTTGGGGATGTGGAATTGTATTCCATAAAGGCGAGGAGTGATGATTTTTAGCACATAGGGGCAATGAGAACTAGGGCACAGAGGAGAGGGGAGGAAAGGGATTCTGTTTGATGACAACCAGCTTCTTGTGCTGGTGAGATGTAACTTTAATAGGACCCTGGGAGAGAGACCTTGGCAGAGGGTGAATAACAACAAAGGGATATATACATATATATATATGGTTAAGATACAATGAGTGATATGTAAAGAAGCAGAACCAGCACACTTTTGCATTTCAATAATTGCTTCTTTTTTTCCTGAAATGTTTAATCCAAATATAACAAAGAAAGTATATTCAGGCGCTAGATGGGTTTGGGAGTAACAAAAAGAAAACATATTTAGTTGTAAGCACAGGTTAATGCAGGTTGACAAAAGGCATTTTTGCCAGTTTTCTGTTCTGCTACAGGGGCGTAAATTAAGAGAACAACCACAGAGTAAATAGCCAGGATGTCCAACTGGTAGCTTTGAGTGATTCAACAAGTAGTTTACATAAAAACATTTTCCAGCAGGTTGAACATTGCAGCAGAACTCCTAGTGTTTTGTTTAATCTCTACAGAGCAAGCAACAAAATGTTGTTTTGTATATAAAGAAAAAAAAACTGCATACCTCCAGACCAAATGGACCAATGATTAATCATGTGTAAACGTGAGGGCTTGAAGAAGAACACATTCATCCTGTGTCAACATGCATTCCGAATCACATTATGACTATGATTAATTATGTATAAATGTGATGAGAGAGAGGGGCATACAGAGTGTTGCGTGAAGTGGGTTAACAGCATTGAATAAGCACAGAGGATGAGCGCAATATTTAGCTGAACCAGAGCCTGACAGAAAAGACAGATGCTACGGACGAGGTCATTGGACTACACAATGGAATGGGTTATTAAAATGGCAGCATTTACCGAGAAAATTGAACAGAAAGGACACTGAGCGACATAATTGAAGAATTGATGAAAAAAACAATTTGCTTTCGTGCACATAGGCAATTTTCTCTCATAAATAATTTGTTTTATCACTAAAAACACATTATTGTATTTGAGTAAGCTACAAACCTTTTAAAGAAATCCCTTTCACGTTCAATTGCATTTTAACCATGGGGTATAACACATTGAAAACTTGGCCATTATTTTCTATTCCTAACAATGTTTTAGGAAGTATAAAAAACATTATATATATATATAAATATGTACAAAACAGACCTGTGGAAGAGGAACCAAGTTGTTATCGCGATCTGTTTCCAGAAGAATAAAGAAAGTTAAGGGATTTTTATTTTTGATAAAATCCTGTACTATGTCCTATGACATTAATACAGATGGACAGTTCTACAGTTTAAATGTATGAGCTTGTAGTGGTGTTTTCAAATAGTTTGAGAAAGAACTAAGGCTTGAGTGGTAGAAGCTGAGATGCTGCGATGTGTGTGCATTGTCAATTCCGACTCCCTCTTCTACTGCCTATAGACCTATTCACATTCTATGTCATTGGGGCAACAGAAGTGGCATGCCTCATTCATTCAGACGATTATCAGACACACTACATTGGAATAAAAGTTGACAGCACCAAAATGGTTGTGTCTTTGGTTGTAAGTCTCAATATCCGACCAGCTGACATTTAGTTGTCCAGAATTCCCTCAGGAACTGTTTTAATAGCGACCGGCAGTTTCTAAGGTTTCATGCTTTTAAGACATTCAAATAATACCACAATAGCCTCATAGCCCCTTGTCTAATCACATGAGACGTTAACGTGATACCACAAAAGCCTCTCAGCCTCTCGTATTACAGTTGTCTGTGGCTGGGGAGGATTTGAAGACAGAAAACAGAGTTTACAAGTTGTATTTGATGTTCTGTACGTGAGGAGAGCTGTCCCGTAAACCGAGTGTGTGTACTGTTTTAGCCTTGCCGTCATAGTCGAGTAACAAATCATGGATTTGAAAGCCAGTTGGTGGTGTTGGGGGTTGTCTTCCTTCCTACCAGGGAAAACTAAAATATCATTGCCATTTATGAGTGCTCCCCAAAAAAACTAAAAGTTTGGCGGCTCTTTAATGACGCTGGCTTTGATGAGTCGTAGAGAACAGCTGCTCTCATAAGATCAGACACGTCCTAAGTTCCTTACAACAAATAGTCGTAACATGTTGTTATTATACACTGGTAGGATAGACGACCGCCTGAGGAAAACCATGCTTTCAAAGTCATAATTGTCGCTGGACTCGCCTATGGAATTGAAACTTGACTGTTACGGGGACATTGTTGAGACTTGTATGCTCTTAATGTGCAGTGAACATGCTAGGTCTCTCCAGCAAAATCGTTCCACTGAACAGTGGGCCGGTTTCTCATGTCTTCTACCCTATCACTAACGGCACCCAGATCTGGAAGTTGGTAACTATTATTTTCTGTCAATTTGATTAGGTAGAATTTCTGATCTTTTGAGGGTAATGCCCTTGCACACAATGACAAACCATTGCATTTTGCCACACTTTTGTCACCTCGTTGCACACAAACTGTAAAAGGGTCTATTAGATAAAGCCAGTGACAAGCAAATGGGATCTACCGAGAACAGTGTGTAGAAACGGAGGAATTACGGGTGTTTTATTCCCTTTTTAGTAACTTTTTTAAAATGTAAGAACGTTCGTAAAAAATAAACGCATTCAAAGCAGTGACCAGGGTGAAGCCTTACGAAAAATAATAACAACAAAAGCTTTGCGGTAACCAAAATAAAAAGAATAAACGATCATTTGCAAGAAGAAATAAGTGGATGACATTTACATGCTGGTGATTACGCCATGGCCCCATGTCCCAGGAAGGTACCTCTTTCATATTGATGGGGAGATTAGTTTCAAGTGGTTGAGTCAACCCATCAGCAGCTGGTGGTTGGACTAAGCTGCTGAGACGCGGTCACGGTGCTCCAGCAGAACGTGGTCTGCTGAGGGCTGACTCCACAATGTTCCTTTCCTGGGTTGTGTTCTTTTTCTTTCTTTTTTTCCTGTCTCCATCTTAGTCCCCTTTGATTCTTTTCAATCCCCCCTCCCTCCCGCCCCTCCCTTCCTCCTCTGAACTCTCCGTGTTACCAGGGGCCCTTGACATTGGGGCCCTTGCCGGTGTATTCTACTTCGTGGCTCCTGCAGTCCCCGGGGTTACAGCGGCCGTCGTTGCCCTTGGAGCCGGGGTTCCCAGGAGGTCCAGAGACCCCGGGGACTCCCTGCTGGCCCACGGAGCCTGGGGGCCCCATCTTGCCGTAGCCTGGTTGTCCAGGAACACCTGGAACAGAGAGGGAGATACTTGCAGTGACCTTCATGTGTTCTTTTGTTTCATGTTTCTTTTCATGTTCGGCCTGAGGGTACACAGGCAGACACGTTACATTTACTCTCAACGCTAATCGGTCGTCTGCAGTTCTCAAACATTTACAATTAACACTTCCCTCACACTGTTGAGAATACGATATCAGACGGCAAACGGACGACTCAAATTGCCGTTGGTCTCACATTCGAGACAGCATTTCATGAATCAGGAGATATTTTGTAGACTCATTATGATCAATTCCTTTCACATGAGTCAAGCAGATGATAAACACTTGCAATGCATCCACTACATTTATTTTGGTGTTCTGGTGGACGCATTGGAAATGCGTCATGGAATCAAGCTTCAAATGCTATCAGCTTCGTTGGTCAGCAGAAAAGAGGAGTTTCATTCTATCTATACCAGAGTGTGGAAGCGTATCGGTTGGTTCCTGGGAGAGAAGATGCAGGCGGACTAACCTGGTGCACCGGGAGGTCCTATGTCTCCCATTTCTCCGATACCCTTCTCGCCCTTCTCCCCACTGGGTCCTCGTATGCCTGGAGTACAGAGAGACACATGTTTCACACAATGTCCTCTCATACTGAATGAATGATTGAATGAATTTAAGGAAGGAAATATGTCATTGATTTATGAGAAAAAGGATGGGAATTGCTTGAAAAATCGTATAATAATAAGTTAAACGTCTACCATTGAGTAATTTAGCTGATTAAGCTAGCCCCATTCAAAGCAATAGTGAACCTATGAGTTATAGTGAATGTCATTATGCATCTTAGTCAAGGACTGCAACTAGGCTGAGGATGTTGGGGATCAAACCCAGTACACTGGTTCATATTACTGCGTTTACATGAATACAAGTTTTGGGGTTCAGCTCCTCTTTATGTACTTTGAGATCAACTGATTGCTCACCGGGGGGTCCGTGGGGTCCTGCTCGTCCCTCTCTGCCCATATTCCCGGGCTGGCCGGGATTCCCTGGGTTTCCATGTCTTCCCGGGTTTCCATCCTTACCGGGGGGTCCCGGTCTGCCAGGTGAGGACTGCTCTACTGGCGCTGGCAAGCGGGACATGAAGTAGGCCATCCTCTCTGGAGCGGGAGTGTGAATAGAATTCAAATAATACGTTTATACAGCACATAAGGACTCAGAGGTTTAGGTTCTCTTTCCTGTCCCTCACAATAACAAAGTTGAAATGCAAGTGCATTTCTAGTCTAAAGGAGTCTACACATTCTGTTAAGTAAGGGACATGAGTGGGAGCTCAGATAATGATCTGTCTGTAAAGAATGGTAAAAATATAAGCTACAATGAGTAAATAATTGTGAGTAGCTTGTTGGAAAACCAGCGCCCTTGCATTACATATGTTTGTATATATATAACAGTTGGGCGTAGTCTACAAAAGTGAAACCATGCTCCTTCTCCATTGGTTTTCTGGGGTTCCATTCATTTAAAACCTTCACAGGCCCTCATAGGTCTTTCTCACCATCAAATATTTTAACGACTTGTTGGCGGATGAAGTTCTTGATCTCGTCATAGTTGACCACAGCCTGTGGAAGAAAATAATAAAGAAAAACTTGAAAATCAAAAGTTCAATGAGGACGATTACATTTTTTTAAATTAGCAACTCAAGAAGGTAGCGGAGTAATCACATAAAAACACAAATTATTTCAAATGTTTTGTAACATTATCTTAACTTACAACTCTTCTCAGTAAACACAAAGCAGTGAACCAGGATTCTATTTCATTCCCAAACACCGCCACTGTATCTTACGTCGTTTCCGGGGGTCCCTGGATTCCCTGAGGTGCCAGGGGGTCCTGAAGAGCCCGGGTTGCCCCTCTCGCCTCTGGGCCCCACAGGGCCGAGCATGGGCTGGGCGTCCTTGGAGTGGTATCCCCCACCTCCAGGGAGTCCCGGCCTACCCCTCTCTCCGGGGGTTCCTCGCTGGCCCGCGGCGCCTGCCTCTCCCTGCAGGGGATAATGAAATCTCATCAAAGATTATGACGTACTTTTGACTGGCGCTTCGATTCAAAAAGACGCATAAGGATTTTAGATACATGTCAGGAAGGAGGGGAAACATCTTGCTCAAGGAGCCCTAGATCTAGACTGTTAGACATTGGGGTTGGAACCTTTGAACATTCATACGCCTAGGGATCAAACACCCTTACAACGACTATCCTGCACTGCTTCGTTCGTACACATATAATGTCATCATCAGTGAATATTGAATTAAATTAATATCAAGGAATATTAAATACTATTAACGTTGAAGTTTTCGATATTCAAAGTGAAAGCCGTGCACTTTTATGAATGACTGGGCTCACTCCTTCCCTCTACGCTGTGGCTACATTCTGTCTCTCACACTCACACACACACACACACACGGCAGGCCGCAGGGTAACTCTGGGTATCATTTCCCCCAGCAGCAACAACAGCACAGCAGCTTCCTGTCCCTCTACACATGCACATGGGGGGGAGGGGCGTGAGGGAACATTGATTTATGGCAGCACCAAGCTTCATAATGGACTTCTAATGTTAACCAGTCAAGGCCGAACTCAAAATCCAGACCCTACCCCGCCCTCCGAAAAAAACACACCGAAAGGCAAGCGGAGAGTAGAATAGAACAGAGTGTCTTCCTCCCTCCCCGTCTCGCTCGCCTCTTGTTTTTCCCGCCGCCGTAGCTAAGAGCCCTGACAATGCTGTCGTGTCAGCGTGACGAATAGCCTCATCCAGCATCTCGCCGCTGCCGTTTAATAGCATTATGCCAGAGCCCCGCGGAACAACTCTATCACTGTATCCCAGCCCCACGGCTAGCTAGCTAGCGTGTGGTGTTGTGGCTGCGCTGGCAAGGACAGTGCCAGGGGGCCGGTTAGCTAGCGTTATAGCTAGCAGGCCGGCCCCGCAGTCCAGAGAGATGGAGTGTAACTAAGGTGAGCCGGAGCCTGGGAGAGGGGGCGGGTGAACTGATAACTGTTTTAGGTTGTGGGTCGTGCTGAGCATGCAGATAGATACCACTCAGCACTGCTGCTCTGTGTCAGTGTGTGTGTGTGTGTGTATGTGTGTATGTGTGTGTGTGTGTGTGTGTGTGTGTGTGTG
>NC_044069.1:14416181-14458681 GCF_902167405.1 Gadus morhua
GGTCAAGCGTGTAAAGCACAAAGACATTGATGGAAAAAAACGATTCTTTCGACGCTGTCCAAGATTCCCCACAGGTACTAAGTACAACAAACACACCTCGAAGATGAAACAGGCAGACAGAATGGGAGCACGCAGAGGTCAAAGGTCGTACTCACTGGCATCCCCCGAGCTCCTGCTGCCCCAGGAGAGCCTGTCTCGCCCTAATACAGAGAAAGAAAGAAAGAAAGAAAGAAAGAAAGAAAGAAAGAAAGAAAGAAAGAAAGAAAGAAAGAAAGAAAGAAAGAAAGAAAGAAAGAAAGAAAGAAAGAAAGAGAGAGAGAGAGAGAGAGAGAGAGATGGTTACAAGTCAAGTTTACTCCATTGTACTATCCTCTTACAAATAGCAGTATGTCAGTATGTTTTCACGTATTTGACTCACCCAGGATGAGCCATGAAAAGAAAAAGTCTTACCCGCAGTCCTGGTTTGCCGTCCTTTCCATCCAATCCCTCGATGCCTGGGGGGCCCTGTCACAGCACAGCACAGCACAGCACAGCACAGCACAGCCACACACACACACACACACACACACACACACACACACACACACACACACACACACACACACACACACACACACACAATGCAGCAGATTCAAATTGTTTATTAGAGCTAAGGGTGCACTCACACTAGGCCATCTGGCCGTGCCGTTTTCACACCTAACCGTGCTCAAATCTGTCAGTGTGAGTGTGGCCAGTCTGGCCAGGCCAGACTGGCCTGCTACGGTACGGGCCGCTACGGTACAGATGCTAATGAGCCGACACGCGCACACGCACGGCTACGCAACCTGAGCTGGATGACGTATAGTCAATGCGACGAACACGGACATAATAAAGGCGACGAGCCTTCTTTCTCATTAAACGGTAAACATCGCGTCAAGCGGTTCAACTGTTGGTGTGTTCTCTGTGTTGTTGTCCATTGTTGTTAAAACTCTGACTGGCGGCAGACTTTATTATGGTCCAAGCAGCGGACGCTTGGTGATGACGTGATACGACGTGATGACGTATGTACAAGAGCCTTCCGTGGCCAGGCCACAGTTGCGACGGCCAACGGCCACGGCCAGATGGCCTAGTATGAGTGCAGGCCAGAGAACAATGGGGCCATTTGAGCACGGTTAGGTGTGAAAACGGCCAACAGCCACGGCCAGATGGCCTAGTGTGAGTGCACCCTAAGAATACAACAGAATAACATGGTGATATCTATAAGATATGTTATAGACGTGTACCATGAGTCCTGGTGATCCAGCACGGCCTGGAGGGCCCATCTGGCCCTGGGCACCCTGGGCCCCGTCGTTACCCTGGAGGGGAAGAGGGGGAGGGAGACATAATGAAAAGAAAATAAGGAAGAAAGGATGGAAAAAAAATGGAAGAAACTAGAAATGTAAGAAGAAATGATAAGAAGAATAGATAATCTAGAAGATTAACATAAGAGGGCATGAATAGAAGAAAAACAGATGTCAAGAAAGAATGAAAGATTTACCGAAAGATGAAGGAGGACAGAAATAAAGAAAACCTGAAATAAAAAGTAAGGAAAGTGAACGAATAAATTAAAGAAGGAAAGTAAGAAATAACAAAAGAGAGAACAAACCTTCGTGAATAAGAGACAGAAAATAGGAAGAAAGTTAGAGAAAGAAACTTAGAAGGGGGGAGCGAGTGAGTAAGGTGAAGGGGACAAAGCAAGACATTAACGCAGACTCACACGACACATAAATGTGACTAATGGCCGCTGAACTACCTAAAGGTTAGTGGTAAAGGTAAGCCATTAACAGATGGATCCCACTTGCCTTCTCAGCCCTCGGTCCCGGGGGGCCCTCTCTTCCGCTTTTACCGGGAAGACCGGGGGGGCCCTGGAGAGACACGCACAGTCGCACACACACACACACACCCGGAGACATCAACCCACACACACACCCGGAGACATCCAAACACACACACACACACACACACCCGGAGACATCCACACACACACACACAAACCCGGAGACATCCAAACATACACACACACACACACACACACACCCGGAGACATCCACACACATACACACATATCCACAGACACAGCAATACACAGACACAGACACACACACACACACACACACACACACGCACACGCACACACACACACACACACGACCACACACAGATATAAACACACACACACAAAGTTACAGTACAGACCTTCATTTGTAAGAGAACATGAGAAAGAAGAATTGTGTATAAAGAATATTTAACACAAACCTGTGATCCTGGGAACCCTGGAGCTCCAGCTTGACCCTGGACGAAAGAAAGGGAAAGTAAAGTGTTTTCAAGGGCTATGATAGTCACTAAACATCTATACAAAAGCCTTTCTTTGAGCCTTTTACTCACAAACCACTCATACCTGTTGACCCTTGGGTCCCTCGGAGCCTGTTGGGCCCGAATCTCCTTTGATTCCCTGAGTTTTGAGGAAAAAAGTAATTCAAACCAAAAGCAAGGGTGGGGAGTAGACGACCGTAATGGCGCACTCTAAATGTGCTTCAGGGTTAGAGCGACACACCTCCGATACGGACACAATGACGAGGAACCTATAAATACAACCGCGGCGCTTAGGACTTGACTCACCGAAGCACCGGCCTGTCCTTGGAAGCCAGGGGTACCAGCTGAACCCTGCAGGACAGAGAGGGGGAAGGAGGGGGAGGAGAAGCAACGAAGAGGTTACCGCGGAAACACACCCTGACGTGCTTAACGATTGCATAATGAGCATATAACACGCTGGATGATGTTCACCAAGTGCATGATGGGTAATGGCGCTGACGGTCAGCGCCATTACCCATCATGCACTTGATGAAGCCGTCTAGACTCACCGCCTCTCCCTTTGGACCGTTGCCTCCGGCGTTGCCGCGCTCTCCCTTCATACCCTGTTGAAAACGATGAAAAGACACCCGTCTGTCATTCGCACCACCACCTTTAAACCCATCCCCCCCCCTCCCCTCAACTTCTCCAAGGTTACCAACCAACAGGCATCCATCTACTTACTCCAGTCCCGCATTAAGACCGACCCTCCATCCTCCCCCCCTCCATCCATCCATCGATTAGAAGCTCCCCCTCCCACCCATAACCCCACCCATGTCGGACCACTGATGAACCACCTCTCCCGCTTTGGACGATGAAAAGGACTTACAGGCATCCCCGGTGGTCCCATCGAGCCTGGATAGCCCGACGTCCCTGACGAACCCTGAGGCCAAGGAAGAGAGACAGGCGAGCCATCAGATCGGGGGGGGAGACGAAGGGAGAGACCCCTGATGAGAATCACGCGACCGTCGCAGGAAAGCACGTCTCGATTCACAATCACAAAAAAACGCGACTCGCCTGTTCACCCTTTAGTCCGGGGACTCCGGCGGAGCCCGACTCGCCCGGCTGGCCCTGGGGGAAGAGAACGAGAGGTGATTTGAATGAAGCCATATCTCACACTCCTCGAATCCCATAAACGCCGGAGGGATCAGGGGATGAGGCAGCTTGACAAAAGCCAAGTCAATATCATGAGGTATGTTTAAGGGCTCTGGAGTCTCGTCACCGCGCTTCTCTGGTCTGCCTCTCTACAGAGGACCAGGGCCACATCCACAGGTTACAGAATATAAAATGATCAATAAGGCATTAGTTATCCTTGCCTGTGTCGTTGTGTATGTTCATCCCTCCTGTATTGTCTATTGTTTGTACACTGGTGCCGTCAGGTCTCGCTCGTGAAAGAGGTGCACAACCTCAATGAGACTTATCCCAATAATAAAGGCAAAAAAAGAAATACAAAACTCCCCAGAAAGTCAATCTTATTTTTCTTTGTACACAGGCGGTTTAACCACCCATCGCTACATATTGACACAGACACGCACGCACCACCTGTTCCAAAAAGAAACATCTTTCTTCCGACATTCACACCTTGCCAATACGACTGGCCTCCTCTCCCTCCCCCTCCCTCCTTATCTGCAGTGTCTTTTATGGATGTGTATACTAAGCAGTGTATGTGGCACTGTTCTGCAGACTCAGCCACGAGGGCTTATCAAAGCGGACGGGTATCATGAGGAGGATACATCTCCTTCAGTCTAGGCACCTTAATCTCTCTCTCTCTCTCTCTCTCTCTCTCTCTCTCTCTCTCTCTCTCTCTCTCTCTCTCTCTCTCTCTCTCTCTCTCTCTCTCTCTCTCTCTCTCTCTCTCTCTCTCTCTCTCTCTCTCTCTCTCTCTCTCTCTCTCTCTCTCTCTCTCTCTCTCTCAAACACTTGCAGACACACATTGGAAAACCCTTGCGTGTAACGGTAGTTAACAGCTGTCGACAGTAACTGCTACACCACAAATGGATTTTGTGCAGACCCCAAACAGCTCATCATTTCGTTTTATAAAACATTTGGCTATGTGTATGTGTATAAATGTTTAATTGTGTGTTTGTGTGTATGTATTGTGTGAGTGAACGTGAAATTGTGTTTTTGTACGTGCAAGTGTGTATTTGTTTGTGTGTGTGCGCGTGTATGTGAAATTGTGTATGTGTGTCCGAGAAATGTGTGAGTGTGTGGATTGTATACCACAGAGGTCCCACTCTCGATCACGTAGACAGGGGGAATAATTGAACAACTGGAGAAAGACAGTGGAATTGTTTCCTCATCTAGAATATCTTTCATTATAGAGAGAGAGAGATTGAGATAGAGAGATAGAGAGAGGGAAAGGGTGAGAGGAAGAGATAGATAGAGAAGGGGAGAGAGGGAGAGAATCGACTGTCTGGAAAAGTACTCCATTTCGAAGTGTAGTACATATCTCTTAACAGGAAAGAGTGATTTGTAAAAAAAATAAATAGGAAAAAGAAGGTCAATACGGGATGAATAAAGAACATCCAAAGGAACATGAGCCTTTACTTACAGGTGATCCTGAAGGACCCTGGGGGCCGGGGAAACCGGGAGGACCCTGTGGAAAACAGACAGGCAATGTGACGGACGACTCACACTGCAGACAATAGCTGAAGCTCTTCTGTTTTCCCTTTCACTTTATGTTTGTTACAAAAACGGCAAAATTGTGTTGAGGCAAGTACTCATTCTCGTCTGCGACACTAGGGGGGTCTGTGGACCCGTGAAAGGCAGAAAACATAGACAAGCACAAAAACCCATCCCTTACATTTTGGGAAAGAAAGAAGAAAAAATTAGCTTCTATAAAATAAATAACAAGAATTGTAATGCGATTGACGTCACACTTTGAAGGACAAGCGTTTGATAGAAAAATAGTTTCGTGGCTCACTTTGAAGATTTGAAGATCTTAGCCTTGTAATGCATGCTCATGGACATTAGCCAGCAGATGGGCAGTATGTGTGCATGTGCTAAATGCAGACCTACCTCCATGGTATGGTTTCATTCATTTTAAAACAAGTACAAATATATCGGGGGGGAACACGAGATCAAATAGTAAGAAATTCTAACCTGGATGTTGGACAAGGATGTCCTAACGAGGAAGTGAACCCATCACATAATAACAACACTTGAAACTATTCTCCTTGGATCTCTCTGGTCTGGTATTTTGACTGAATTGTATGCAGTTGTTAAACGTCGGAAATTCTCTGCAAATCGATGGGTCTGCTACTTCAGGCTGAAAACACTATTTTAGTGTAGCAGTTTGCTATCGGCTACCTGCTCACCCTTGCTTTTTGATGGGCATTCTGAAAAAGTTAGATAACGCCTCCAGTACCTACTCCTATTTAACCCAATGGGTCCATTTCTTATACCATCACAGCCTTTTTCAAAAGATAATGTATCTCCTGGGTGGAAGTTGTTCAGTTAACATGGGGGTTTACTTAGCCATTAAAAAGCCTTGATTGTTGATATCTTCAACTCAAGTCTAGAATAAACACTTTGAATTTGTTTCAATTGGCGAGTTGGGCCATGATTTTTAAAATGCACATAAAAAGGAGTAGACGGAAACACAGCTTATTACATTTACATTTGGGGCATTTAGCAGACACTTTTATCCAAAGCAACTTACAATAAGTACATTTGTCATAAGAAGTGCATCAATATATCGCTGTCGGTACAGAAAGGATGTTCATAGAACCAAGTGCAAGTACAACAATCGCTAGGCTAACCAATTCCCCATGTTACAGCAATGATAGCAGCTACTGCAGTTGCTACACAGTTAAGTACTATAATACAATACAATACAATACAATACAATACAATACAATACAACACAATACAATACAACACAATACAGTGTACAATGGTGGCCAGAAGGGGGACCTTATGTATTTATATTTCTATGAAGATTGTTGCCAGGTGACCTACCATCTGTCCGAGCTGTCCTGCCTGGCCCCTGTGGCCTGCAATGCCCTTGGGTGGGAGGAGGAAGGAGGGGAATAATGTTGGTTTCACTTTCACTAACCATTAGCCATGAACCTACTCACACACTGACACATTTTGCAACATCACACATCCAGCCGCACTCACCCACTTATCTAGTTCGAATTCACTTACTCACATAAATGACTCATTCCCTCACACATTCAATCAGGTGGCTTCACTCACTCACTCAGTCACTTCTTCTCATCCCTCCATTCATCCACTAACCGGCTCTCCCCTCTCTCCGGTGGATCCCTGGACCCCTGGTTGTCCCGGGCTCCCAGTGCAGGTATTGCAGGGTCGTGCCTGAAGCCAGAAAAGAGAATAAATACATAGAAAACAGAATAGCCTGCTGGGTGCACGTGCATACACACAGTATGCTTGTGTGACTGTGTGTTTGGGTTGCATTAGACTTGGAGATTTGCACTCACCGGCTGAGTTGCCTGCTCTCTGTTCAGCCTATCCATACACTGCAGAATACACACAAGAATAAGTTAGCCCACAAGAATGCCAGTGAGTTGTGCCTGACTCTGCATGACCAGCAGAAAAGCCACTAAAGAAACGACCCAGCTATTAAGTGGCTGCTATTTTGCATATTCCATAGGAGTAGTTCCACAAATAAAAAGTTATTCATTAAAAAACTATTTTCATGGGCCTTTGTGCCATTATGCCCAGTGCTTTGAAAATGCGATGAATGAACCAGGGTCGCTCAAAGGCAAAGCCCCTATCTGGTTAGCGCACTAGCGTGTTTGGCCATCGAGTCCCCTCGACACAAAGCTATTCTACTGCTGCAGGACATGATTCCAGCTCTTGAGTGCACGGGTAGAATTTAAAAGATCCCGCCGACCCCTCTGGTCTCACCCCAACGCAGCTATCCGTGGTGGTGGTGGAACCAGCGCCAGGCTTGCCTTCCTCTCCCTTCTCCCCCTTGGATGCCATGCCTGGTACACCCGGCTTGCCCTGGGAGTCCTCCTGTGGCAGAGACCACACACACACACGCACGCGCACACACACACACACACACACACACACAATGCTTAATGGTGGCCATAATGATGGGTGAGCATGCGGAACAGAAATTGAACCCAGAAGCACCTCTGCTCCACTCACATCATTATCCGTGCCTGTGGCGTCTTGAGACGGCCTCTCGCGAGGGTCAATAGGGTTCTACAACAGAAGGGGGAGGCGAGAGGAAATTCAGTTATTAACAGCTTTTTCTATAGGAACTTCCAGAAGAAAACCAGCAGAAACGATGTGTCAGTTCTGAAGGGAGAGCCGAAACGAGTGTTTAATGAGGTGCAAAAATGTAAGCAGCATCTAAGGGATGTGCGGCTCACTGCGTTTTGGCTTTTGGTTTGGAAACGGCAAAGCTTTTCAACTCCAATATCAACCAGGGTGCTCCTATGATTGTTTTTATGTTATCTTGTTTGGACAAAGAATGGAAGTTGCACAATATTAAAATGTAAACATGTAGGAACAAGACACACCATACAGGACTACCACGATAATTGTTTCAAGAGCTGGTGAGTTTTCATTAGAGTTTGGAAGTGCAAAGGGTTTTTGCTGAGTGGCAGATGAATCTTGCACCGTACCATTTTTATAAGATTGGATATGAAAATATGTGTACAAAACAAAAATTGCCAGAGGACTTTAGGGTAGAAGGTTTCTTTGTTTACTGCGAGAACATTTTGGTTATTTTAATTTAACTGCTACTAGATGAGGTGTCATACCCCCCAACCCCCTCCGACCCAACACACACGCATACACTCACACACCTTATGCAAAGCGCTTTGGGTACCTAGAAAATAACCGAAAATAAACCTATATAAATGTAAATGCAATCAATTATTGTCCCATGATGCATTGCTAAGCTTACCCTGACCTTAACCAGCAACCAACAGTAAGTGCAACTGACTTAATACATCTCTGAACTTATACCTACTCCTTTCTAAAACTTTGGAAATATGTCTGTGAGTATTATAAATAAATGATTCACTTTTCTGGTTAACAATTATTTAAAACCCAAATTTAAAATTCAGAGACAATTTAGGAACACCTGCAATGTTTTACTACCAAAATACTGCAATTTAATTACACACACACACACACACACACACACACACACACACACACACACACACACACACACACACACACACACACACACACACACACACACACACACACACACACACACACACACTATCTTTACTTGGATGGAACTGGAAAATCCACGCTGGCATGATATTAGTTCTACACAGTCTGTGGTCAATGAATTTGTTTGAATTAAAATTATGATATAATTACTTCCTTTGAGACAACAGACGCCAAATCACACTCTAGCACATTGAGCTTTAGCGGCTGTGGAAACCACTAAATCACAGTATTTAGTGAGAATCCATTTTTGGGTTTTAGCAGATGGACGAGAAGTATAATATATTAAAACTATAACACACCGGGAGTATTTAAGGAGAAGCCCTTCATAATAGGTTCACCTTAGCTTATCAAAACACTTCACAACAAAGCATGTTTCCATGGACCTTAGACTGATTCTTCTTGATAACCAGAGGATGACGGACATATATGTATCGACCTTCCTCATGAATCACTGCTACTAACTGATGATGTTTCAAACTACACTAACTATCATTAATCATGAACTTTATTTCACAGAGTGCAGCAAATCCTATGAGTACAGTACACTTATACACTTATATCCTCTCCCCTGGCACATGCACTTTAACTGATGGACAACTCCCCATGTGCTCTTACAGAGGAAAGGGTTCCCCAAGTGGCGTTGCGCTGGTGAGATAGGCAGAAAGCCTGTTGCTGGGAGTGTAGAGGCCCTTTCAAAATGAACCGTCTGGCCCGGTTTCAACGGCATCACAAACCCATTTGACATTTTGCAAACAAAGCACATTAGAGAGAATTAGATGGTATTTAACATGTCATGCCACCACGCTGCTAGACCTGGTTAGAACAAGGCTTTTGTACTCACTTCAAAAGTCAATCAATATTTCTTAAAAAGCAGTTGGGTTATGTGTGTGAATGTTTGAATGTGTATACGGTGCATTTTCCACTGTGGTTTAAGTACGGTAGTTGTAGACAAGAAATGGATTTACTTTCCTCAAGGGGCTTTTGGATTGCCAGGAGTGTAAAAAAATACTCAACCCTCAGTCTTAACAAAACATGTGTTTAACCATATTTTGTCATTCTCAATGTGCAAGCTACATAATGTGTGTGAGTTTGTGTGTGGGTTTTGGTCATGACATGAAGGACGTCACACACACACACACACACACACACACACACACACACACACACACACACACACACACACACACACACACACACACACACACACACACACACACACACACACACACACACACACACTTTATGTTTCCCTCTTTCCATGAGGCGCCATGCTACAAAGACATCTGAAATCGAAAGACATTTCAAACCACCACTGGTCTCCAAATACCAAAGTCCTGAACAAAGAACATTGATATCCCCCCGAAATGTTTTCTGCTCCTGAGTTTGTTCCCAAACCAGCACTCTACCAGCCCCCAGAAGAGATCTGATAAGAGTCTGTTTATTACTTCCCTTTGAATGGAGTCAACTGACCACCTATTAGATCACGGATATCTTAATCATACACCCACCTGATGCCCCCTTCGCTTCACATGCGGAAGTCCCCCCCTGGTACGGAATTTAATGCAAGATTGTGTGCAGCAGATGGCAAACTGGGACGGCCTTTGTTCATTTGTCATTGTAGAAACACTGTTAACTCCGCCAAGAAGTGGATTACACATATTGTTCTTTACCCTGCCCTTGGCTGAATTCTTGATCAATGTATGTGTGTCTTTTTTGTTTGTGACGCATGGTCATATGACAATAGTGCAATTTACAATTAGGATTTGAATGCAATTGAGGTTCCTTTTAAGGTCATGTATGTAACTCTATTGACCAACGCTGCTTTTTTCATTTCCTTTCAGGTTTCAATAGACATTTCCCAAAATATCTACAGAATTCTTTGAAGGGCCACATATGGACACAGGACTGTTGCTGCTGGCTCTTTGGCATTCCTTAGAGTCCCACATTAAACATATTGCAGCAAGACTGGAACAAGATCAATCTGGCGGGCTGGGGGGTTTGGGGGGGCGCACCTTAAAGACACAGGGGTCGTAACGAGTGCACACACAATCAGTAAATCCCGTTCCAGCCCTCCATCCCTCCACCGCTCCACCACCTCTCTCCCTCCACCTCTTCTCTCTCTCTCCATATTTACTTACAAGGTAATTGGTCAAACCGGGTCTCCCTGGCATCCCGTCGTTGCCGGGGACACCCTGAAAAGAGGAACTGAGGTTCAACCGGCATTGCTGGGCACAACTACGTCCCGCCTCCAACATTGGGTTGAGTGCAAAGCGCCAAAAGCGTTGGGGGACAAAGCATTGGGACAGAGGAAATAACAAGACAGAAGGACATTGCTCCAGTGAAACGTGTTCCCTTCCCGATGGCCGTGTTTTGCGATAAACCGTTAGAAAAGTTAGTAAAAGTTTTGGAAGTGTTTCCCGCCATGATTGGTCTCGTGATGATGAATGTGTTGTATTTGGTGTTTTTGTCCTTTTTTTGTTGCATGGATTGGCTTTTTCATTAGAGAAATCCTCCGCAGCAGAATTCTAACAAAGCAAGATTAATTACTTACTAATTTCAATTAACTTGTGCAAATGAAAAAAAAAGGATTAAGCATATTTCAAGTCAAATTCATGAATTTGTTGTTCTTTCCACCATCACCCATAACACCTCAGCTTTTTTTCTTTTTAACTTTATTTGAAGGTCAGCTTGACTCCGAAAAGAATAAACAACATTATTCTTTTGAACGGAGTGTCAGAATAAACGGTTAGTGACGTGTTTACACAAGTGGGCCTTCAAATAACATTTCATGTCTTGACTGGCAGTAGTAAAGCCTGATTCCCCAATAGGTTAGTGCACAACAAAGTTGTTGACCGAACAATTCTGAGCCTAGTCACCAACCAAGCTGTTACGGCTCACATCAAGCTAGCTTAGCCTCCATACAGTTTCCCCCCCCATCTACTGTGTTACTCTGCATTACCAAGCACTCCGAGTTACAAAGCAGAATTAAAATTGTTAATTACATTCCCAACAAAAACAAACATACTTTTATGAATGCCCCAAGAAGCGGTGGTATTTATCAAAGTTACACCAGCTGCCCAAGCGAAAAAGCATTTGTAACAACTTGAATGGAAGCCAATCCAGGCAGACGAAGCAGCTGCTGAATGGGAGAGAGAGAGAGAGAGAGAGAGAGAGAGAGAGAGAGAGAGAGAGAGAGAGAGAGAGAGAGAGAGAGAGAGAGAGAGAGAGAGAGAGAGAGAGAGAGAGAGAGAGAGAGAGAGAGAGAGAGAGAGAGAGAGAGAGACTGACAGATAGAGAGAGAGGCAGAGAGCTACATTCCCCCAACACCATTTTACCTGCGGTCCCTGAGCTCCAATGGATCCAGAAGGACCCGGAGGGCCCGGTGGTCCTGGTGTTCCTGGGGGCCCCTAAAGTGTACGAAATGTCAGCACAGACACCCACACACACACACACACACACACACACACACACACACACGCACGCACGCACGCACAGAAAGATGGGTTAGATTACAAAGATAAACTTTTATTTTTTTCTTGTCCCAGAAATAGAAGAAAGTTTTCAAACAAGGGCCCCAGTTATCAGACAAGAATGGTGGCAGACAGATCCAACCTGAGGCCCAGGCTGCCAACTGTATCCTCCAACAGTTCCTGGGGCCCCCTGCAAGGGACAGAAGAGCCAGAATCAGAGCGGTGCTGGGGCTGGAACAAACACCTAAAAAGAAAGCCGTGCAGTGTGAAGTAAGAACCACGCTAAAAACCCAAAAGCAGTGAGAGATAGAGAGAGGGCTAGAGAGCTGCAAATGAAAAGACAGAGAACGGGGGGAGGGTTTATACAGTATATATGCATATCTCTCTTCATGTGTCCCAGGTAGAGTGATGGCAACCTTTGGAGAAACTCTTCATAACTACTGATGAGGGTGTATGCGTGTGTGTGTGTGTGTGTGTGTGTGTGTGTGTGTGTGTGTGTGTGTGTGTGTGTGTGTGTGTGTGTGTGTGTGTATGTGTGCGCGTGTGTGTGTGTGTGTGTAAATGTGTGTGTGTGTTTGTAAATGTGTGAGTGCCAATCAATGGGTATTGTAATGATTTTCAAGATACAAGTCAAAACGCCCCTACAAGTTCTGCCTTTTGTGTGTATGTCTGTGTTTGTGTTTGGGTGTCTATGATATGCGTGTTCGTCTATGTGTATGATATGCGTTTGTGTGCATATGATATGCGTTGGTGTGTGTGTGTGTGTGTGTGTGTGTGTGTGTGTGTGTGTGTGTGTGTGTGTGTGTGTGTGTTTGTGTGTGTGTGTGTGTGTGTGTGTGTGTGTGTGTGTGTGTGTGTGTGTGTAAGTGTGTGTGTAAGTGTGTGTGTGCATGCTTGAGCCCATGTACTCACCGGCCCCCCCGTGCCAGTGTACGGCTGGGTGATGCAGTTGCACTCTCCAGGCTCGCCCTGGAAACACAAAAAAGATAAAACACTTCAGTTCAGGTGGTCAGACTGAAGCACTTAATACTGCCTCTGTAATTGTGCTGGCTTTTATCAACCCCGGAAATAATGATCATTTAGCAGAGGCCTTAACCCAAAGTGACTCACAGTGAATTATTGTTCTCAAGATACATGTCATTAATGAGCAGGTAGGGGTTAGGGCTTCTTGCTCAGGGATGCCTACCAGACTGCATCGGGAATTCGAAACCAAGCACCTTTTGGCTGGGAATCAACCACCCCCAGCCTCTAGAATACCCGGCCCCTTCTATTCTGTATATATGTGAATCTGCAAAGCGAGTTAGATTCATCAGGCTCCATCAAACCGTTTCATGATAAATCTGAACTTGGTGAAAGAACTGCAGTAATGCATCCAGATCTAAAGCCCTATAGATGTGTAGAGAGATGAGGGGTTCTTACAACTACCGTCCCAACCGGGATCCCAGCAGAAGGCAAACGTTGCCGTTATTTCCTTCTGCTTTCTGATGCTGATTCATACCCACTTTCGCTAAAATTATCCCCGTACCTTTTTGTTATTTCAACCTCCCACGCAAAAAACCAACGCCACCTCCCAGCGACGCACTCAAACACACACACACTCGGGCCCCTCAGCGACAGTGAGTCAGTGCAGGGGCCCGGTGGCCCTTAAGAAGATGGTAATTAATAGGCTCACACAGTGCGTCTCACAAGGCCCCTTAGCTCCTCCTGTCTGCCAGCACCAGAGCACTTGTCACCTCCTCCACTACTCTGTCCGTGCCCTGGGGTCTGTTTGGAGAGGGCCCGTGCACGTGTCCCTGTGAGTGTCTATGTGCTTGCAAGTTTGAGTGAGCATGCGCGTGTGTGTGTCTGTTTCTGTGTGTACGTGAGTGTGTGCGTGTGCGTGTGTGTGTGTGTGTGTGTGTGTGAGAGAGACAGTGTGTGTATGGGCATGTTGAACCATACCTTGTGATTACCATCTGTTCCGGCGCCCCACCCTCCCGTTCCCAATTTATACCCCCCCCCCCCCCCCCCCCCGCGCCCCCGCCCCCGCCCCTTCCCATGCCCCCCCCGGAGACTCCTTCATCCAAACAAAACGGCAGACTTACCTTGTCCCCCTTGGCTCCGTCGGGGCCCTGCAAGATAGTAGGAACAGCATGGACGACACACACACACACATACACACAAACACAAACACATCACACAAACACAAAGAAACACACACACACACACATAACACATGCGCACACACACACAAACACACAGCACACAAACACACAGAGAGACACACAAACACACACAACACACAAACACAAAGGACCACACACCCGCACACACACACACACACACACACTTCCACAATTAGTAAGGTGGCATTGTTTATCCTAAAGAGAGCTCAGAGAGCAGTCAAGTGCGCATCGTGGGACACAAAGGACGTGAGAGGAGGAGATGTCGCCTGAGTCGGACGGTTATGGATGACGCCTAAATCAAGGGCACTTCCCCACGGAGCCCACAGACAATTTGACAAAAACAATTAATCTGCCAATCTTTAATGCAAATCGCAGCAGAAATGTCTGTCTTACAAAAGTGTAAATATAGGCAAGATAAAGTGAGGAGAGGATGCGCGTCTCGCGGATGTGACGGTGCACTCACAGGTCTGCCATCACCTCCTGGCAATCCTCTGCCGCCGTGGGCGCCCTCTTTACCCTGGAGCCAAAACGAAATTAAAGAGGGGGAAAAAAAGGGCTTCAGTTTGCAATAATACAAAAAATCACAACAGCAGAAACAGTTGCGGTGACAGTGAAGTGACAGCCACACCGACTGAGTTTAGACAGCGTCGGCATTTAGTTTCAAATCCATGCGTTGAACGAGCGAGCAGTAAAGACACATCAGTCTCTTACCACGGGCCCAGTCACACCGATGCCCATCGGCCCCTGTGGGCCTGGGGGTCCGACCTCACCTTTAGGGCCCTGTGTTTAAAAAATAAAAAGTGCATATATTATCCTTTTGGGTTTCCAGTGCAATGCGTTTAGTTTCCGGTCGACAAACGTGTACACGAATGAGACTCTTACCTCTCTCCCCAACGGACCCATCGCTCCGAGCTGCCCTTTGTCTCCTGGTGGTCCCTGGACATTCACCACATTACGGTGAGCAGGAACAACATTACAGTCTGCCTCTGACACACACTGAGCTCAATCATTAAAAGTAGAACTTACTGCCACTCCTGGAGTCCCACTTGGTCCCACTTCACCCTGCCGGAGCCCGGAGATAAGGAAAGAATGATTAGGTTAAGCACTGTGGGAGATATACCACACTGAAAACGTTTTCAAATGTTCCTCCGAAAATAGGTGGTTTATATCAGGGAGGCATAAAGAGTTGTAATTAGAGACCGCTGCTAACACAATGGGAAATAGAGGAGCGAGAGAGTGGGGAAGTGATTCATTTGAATGTCGATAGGTGTCAGGTAAAACAATCCTCCCACAAATCCAATCAAAGACGTGACGACCGCGAGCCTGCCGTCACGGCAACAGCTCCAGGGGAGAAAAAAACCTAGACTGTGAATGAAGGACTCCCAGGGGGAATATAGGCCAGGAGAACGGATCTCACTAAATGTGTCTGTGTTTGACATTTACCACCAAAGATCAATGTCCGAGGGAACAACTCAACACTTTCAGTTTCAACTGGATCAATCGGATAACTCGGATTTAAACATTACCATCGCCATTGATTTTGTCATGCTTTTTATCTCACACTGTAGATGCAATACGATAGATCACACTATTGACTATACTATTCACACCATAGATACAATACCTTAAGTCCCGGTAAACCATATCCTGATACGCCTTGTTCACCCTACAGGAGAGAGAATGATGACGATTAAAATCCCATCCATTGATCGCTTTTAGTGTCCATGCATACACACACACACCCACCCACCAAAAGTACTTCAGTATAAGGTGCATAACAGGAGCACGTGTACCTGGGTTCCTTTGTAACCCTGGGGCCCCTGGGAACCTGGTAGGCCAGGTTTACCCTATAAGCAAAAGAGACGATCATCAGCAAACCTGACAGCATTGCACCTTGAAAACGACTGTGTGCGCGCAATTGAGCCTGTTTTATCATCGTCTTTGTCTCACGTGTCTGCCCGGCTTTCCCTCCCCTGGGGGTCCTTGGTCTCCTCTCTCTCCTTTGGGTCCGGGCCCGGAGACGCCGTCGCCCACAACGCCGCTCTCGGCAGCGCAGCTGGTGCACGCGTCGCCCTGCAAACACACGACACATGGCATGGATAAACGAGCGGCGAGCGGCGAGGGGCCAACTGCGAAGCCGCATGATGTAACTAGAGACGATGGGCCGCTCACGTGCTAAGCTATCGTTAGCCTCAATGTGCTGGTGTTAGATGATCAGGTGGTCGGATTCACAGACCAGCCAGTTGGATTTGCAGAGTAAACAACCCCCAGCAGCCATAGCGCGCATCTGTCGACGTTTGGTCGATTTGACATTAAAGTGCACGCTAAGTAACGCTTGGAGATGTTGTTTTATGTAACTTGATTGTTTTATGTAAATCGATACGTAAAACAATCAGGCAGCACAGCATTAGGGATCTCTGACCTCGAGACACAAGTCAGACAATATTATCATCATTAGAGATTTCAATATTTATCATGATTGCATATTAAATTATGGATTTTGCTCCTCATGCCTTTCGTCAATTACAATTATGCTGAGGCTTCGAGCAATCAATTCGCAATCATCGCAGTGTAGCGGATGTACTTGCCATCTTGATTTAGCAGGCGATTAGCATAAATGTCTCTTACTTGATCGTCATTGCTTAAAAAATTAGCATTATAGGACCAATATAAAAAAAATAACAATGAAAGTTATATTTACCATATGCATGAATCAGCTTACTGTAGCTACCATTAGTAGAACAAAAGAGCCAGGGCAGTTCATGAGAAACCTTAGCATGCCTTGCTAATACACTCTACAAACGCATTTGCTTAATATATCCATTGGCCTCATTTTTTTATTAGCTTTTTAGAGAGAAGAACAGAAATAAAAACTCTTCAAAAAATGTACATGGTCCTAAAACAACACATTCTCTAAATCTTAATATAATTTGTAACAGGTCTGGATCTCAACATACTTATTCTATTAGGTTTTTCACTTTTTATCGGCAATACCCTTTCTTCTTTTGTTGTTAGCATTGCCATTAAGCATAAAATCCTCCAGCATGAACATATCAAAGAAAAAAAGAACATGACCACATGTGGCCCTATTTGACCATCCCTCTCCTGGTGCTTTGCTATACCTATTAAAGGCTTATGTGGGATAAACGTCTCAGGCACATCAAGCTGTTGCTCGCGATATGTTCATCCCTCCTTGGGCCTCGCCAGGCTTTGAATGCGGCCTCTTGTTAAAGTCCAATGGTTAAAAAACAAATCTCAATGCAACAGGGGCTTTCTCTGTCAAGTTTTTCCCATCGCTGAAATAGTCGGTCAAAAATCAAGGAGAGCTACATTCAAAAATAATATATACATTAATGCTGTCAGTTAAACGCGTTATTAACGGCGTTAATGCAAACCGATTTTAACGGCGTCAATTTTTTTATCGCGCGATCAACGCAATTTATAATTTAAAGAAAAAAAAAATATATATATATTTTGTTTTTTTCTTTGGCTCAAAACAACGAAGCAGTAGCCTGACTGCTATGTTCAAGGCAGTATGTTTGTATGTTCATCGTTTAATTGCACTATAGGCTTTTTTTGTATCGTCCTGTTTTGCTCAGTATATGCCAATGTTGTTATCAATAAAAAAACATTTGCACAAGGCAAGCCGAGAGCATTCAAATGAGAAAAAATAATGGGACAAAGAAATCAAGGGATATTTAGCACAGAAAAAAGATTTGCGATTAAATCGCGAGTTAACTATGACATCAATGTGATTAATCGCGACTAAATATTTTAATCGCTTGACAGCACTAATATATATATATAGATATTTATGCAACTTACAGATAACTAAAGGCTACCGAAATGACAACATTACGTTTATTTCAATGGACATCTTCTCCGGACTGCGTTTTAGAATACCAATTGATTATATCAAAGGAAGGAGGGGATAAAAGGTATTGATTGATTCACAGCTTAAAAAATGAAAAAAATGAATGAAAATGAAAGGTTCTAGGTAGGTGACCAAATTATACCTTCTCTCCTTTAAAGCCATTGAGTCCATTGTAACCCGGTTCTCCAGCCAGTCCTGGGGATCCTGCAGCTCCATCCAGTCCTTTATCTCCTGCTTGTCCCTGGGGAGAAGACAGAACATAGAACATGCTGTAGGGAAATAAGCAAGTATTCCTACATACTGGACCCTCGTTGATGTATATAAAAGTTTGTGCCTCAAAAAAGCATTTTCCTGCTAAACTTCAGACATTTCTTTTGGAGGGGGTGAACTGAGGTCATTATGTATTTCAATGCATTATTTTCTTGCCCTGACAGAGAGAATTATCTAATTTAAGGTGAGGACTCCACACTCCCCTGTAGTAGCATTAAATCTTTCCTTCCTGCATACTATATTAGACCCAGTGGATGTCAGATTATTTAAGACAGTCGGGAGTACCTCCTGAGGCCTCTGTTTCGCCTAAGTGGTCTAATTTACCCGAGCTATTTCAAGGTGGATACACAAACGATGCCCTGAACAGATAAGTATAAAACTGCTCAAGATTTTAATGACACTGAGACCTGGAGGGGTCAGAGGGGATGGGGAATGTTTTCTATTGTATTCATTGAGATGGTGAAAGCGCATGCGGTAGCTTGGAGGTGACTTGTGTGACTCTAGCAGTTGTTGCACTTACTTTATCTCCCTTTTGTCCAGGGGTGCCCTGTATATGGAAAAAACAGAAAGCGATGGATTAGAGAAGTGTGGTTGTACATATACATCTATGCACAAGGAGATAGAGGTGTGTTTTTAGGTTTTGTTTGAAGATGTAGGGACTTAGTGAAAAAGAAGGAATCTATAGCATGATAGCGATTCTAGCTAATTACTATTTTGGGAAAAGGAATTATTCTAAATCCTGCAGCGTTTTATAAACCATTTCAGATTGAACCGGTGCAGTGCAAAGCCTTGTTTAATTAGATGAGTTTGCAATGATAAAACGTAGCATGCTCTCTGAGGAGCAGGATGTTTCTTAGGTGGTCAAGATTTATTAACTTGACTTAAGGCTTTAGTCCTAGGAGAGACATGTAATTTTCAGACCACTTAAACCCGACAATAAAAAATTAACAACAACTGGGACAAAAGCTTAAGATAGTATCCAATAACTACATAAAAGCACAATAAACAAGGCCATAACCTCACAGAACCTCACAAGCCGGCACGAAACACAAAACAATCAGTTAATAACACTGCAAAATGAGTGCCCCTTATCAGTGAGAAAAACAAAGGCACGACTGAACAATGCATGTGCACATTTAGTGGTTGTTTTGTCTGTATTTACCCATGTCTGCCATCTGTATTTTGTTTGCAAGAAAAGCAAGTACAAAACCCATCACAACTCAGACTTGTTCACTTTCTTCTTTGGCTCTTATGTTGAATTTAGAACACACGTTTTTGAGATCTACACTTGCTCTATTTCTGAGATGTTATTATTATGCACCCCATTTTGTTACGTATGTTTTTATTTTGTTCTCTGTCTCGGATCCATTTTGTCCGCCTAATGATTGTGAAATTTTTTTAGAAAGATAGATAAGATAGTTGGATTCATGATCCATCAGAATGAAAACATGCTCAAAACAATTACCACACACATTCATTTATCGATAAATAAATACAGGTGCAGGTCAACGTTCTGGAAGTGGGTCATCTCACCGGAAAGCCAGCGGTCACCGGACCTGGAGCTCCGGTTGGTCCTGGGGGGCCTTGGACCCCTGGATCTCCCTGTTTAGCTAATGACCCCTCTGGGAGTTTGGTAATACCGGGTCCGCTGCCGTACTCAGATGGCCCACACACACCACACTCCCCCTGGGGCAAACACACAAGCAAGGGTCAGAAGAGTGAACAGTGTAGTGAGAGGACTGAAAAATAATACACAGAGATGAGGGAAACATCCACAACGTACCCTTTCCCCTTTAAGTCCAGGAATGCTGTAACCAGGAAGTCCTTGTTCACCCTGTGACAGAGCACAAAAAAAAGTTAATTCCTGAAAACCTTCGGAATTTCAGGTGATCCATGTCACCTGCAGCAGTGAGCTCTTGGCAAGGATGCTAGCTTTGACAAGACAAAAACATCCATTACAACTAGCCGAACGAAACACACAGTTTTCCCTTCTCAGTAAGACAAAGGACAGGGGCGGTAACGTGGTGCTATCAGGTAGGATCAAATTAAGCTCTCTAACCTTGTCTCCCATCTGACCATCTTTGCCGCTGTGTCCTCTGGCTCCAGTTTTGCCCTATCACATCAAAACGGCGACATTTAATCAAAATTAAACGTTAAACAAGTTCATTAACAGGAGCTAACGTGTTCATAATAGACCGAGCGGGCCGCACTTACCGTTTTACCATCGGCCCCTCTGCTTCCTGAGTTTCCCTGGAAACATTAAGAGAGGATTAAAAAACACTTAAAAGCCTCAATATTACGCAAATCCTCACAATTGAAACCAAATTAAGTCATGGCAATTGTTCACGCACAATCCGTGAAAAAAAACCTTGAGGGGACCCTGATACTCTTTCAGCTATCCCTGTTTTCCCAGCTACCTAAGTCTGTTCCTTTTCTTCGCATAAATATCTTGCCGAGCGGAATCCCCAAAGAATACATTTTAAGAGCAGAAAATGAATGTGCCACCATGATTATGCCCCCAATGGATTCCCCCCTCTTCTGCTTGAGAGCAGAATTCAGCCACCCTGCAGCGTAAAGCCCTCTCAATTTGGGCCTCGAATTTTATTCTTTACAAGGGGACCTAGTGCGGGGTTGCAGGAGAGTGGGGGGTGGGGGGTGGGGGGGGAGGGAATTGCCTACAGTTAGGTGCATTTATCGCCTAAGCTTCTTACCTTCTCTCCCCGGAGGCCACTGAATCCTATGGTTCCTGGTTCCCCCTGTGGCAGCAGGGTAGATAGTGAAACACAAAGTGTTTTCAATTACATTAGAGCTGTTCCAGGTGTAACACATTGCACCACCACAACAGAGACCACAAACAAATGCCCACGCATGAACAAGCTTACTAGAACTCTTTTCTAAAAGCGTGATCCACCTTCATGTTGTTGATAGTGAATGAATGGTGAAAAATCTAGGGATAACTGCAATGTATTTCTTTCGTCCATAAACTGAATCTATATGTATCCATTTTGTTCAGGGGATGATGCTTAGCGTCGGAACAACAGCTTGCGGTGAAGAGAACCACACAGGAAGTCTCTTATTCCCCACGCAGTGCAAAAAGAGCTGCTCCCCGCCAAAACAGAAGAACCTCATAAACAGTGTGCTCAATAAACGTAGCTTTCATAAGCTAGCAGCTAAAGCGGCCCGTCCATTGTAGCTGCACGTAACTCAGCAAATTCAGATAAGCAGTCCTATATTTCCTTTCAATTGCCGTAAACTCATTAGCCACCGCAGCTGCCACTATTTATTTGCAGTCGATGTGGTTGGCCAGCCACCAAGCGAAACTTAATTAGCTATGTCTGTCTTCGGAGGTTGGTGTTTGTTTGTGGTTGGAATATCCTGTCACACACACAAACACACACACATACGCTGCCTCAGATTTATCACTAATAGGAGTCATGTGGGCCGCACATGATGAGTGGAGTGGAGCTGTCGCAGTTTTTTCTTCACTGTGCTATATCTCCTGGATCAGTGAGAGGTGGGGGCGGGGGAGGGGGAGACACGCTAGCAGGGTTAGCTTACCTGTTCTCCCTTCAGACCCATGCCTGGCTCCCCTTTTCTCCCCCCTCTGCGTCAGATGTTGGAATGGGATGTCCCCCAGGGTGGGGCACGTCGAACAGGGCTCACCCTGCAACACACACACACACACACACACACACACACACACACACACACACACACACACACACACACACACACACACACACACACACACACACACACACACACACACACACGAGGAAGATTTGCTATTGTCATCTGCATACATTAACATAATCACTTTGTCTTCCATTTCTTTTTTTATACCAACAGATATTTTTTTTACTTTTTATTTTCATCCCCAGAGAGGGGGGGGATTCAGACAGGGGGGAGGTGAAAGGTCATGGGCTGCTAAGTAAACTCGATTGGCTTTCACCACTTTACAAATCTGTCTGGTTACAATTTGTTCAGACATTAGGCGGCCATCTGTCAGGTGCCGCCGCCGGCGCGGTCAGACTAATGAGTGCATGGTAATTATTTGCAAAACATTCTTCACTTGACGAGTCTGTCACACACACACACACACACACACACACACACACACACACACACACACACACACACACACACACACACACACACACACACACACACACACACACACACACACAACGTGGGCGACGTGTCTAGCCAACGGCGACATTAAAGTATGTCTATAGCGACCTGATGATGAGCGACACACGAAAGGGAGGGGGAATAAATGCATGGATCTGACCTTTGCCCCCTTGCCGCCGTCTGATCCTGGCTCTCCCTGCCAGGAAACACAGAGACACAGATGCTTGAGTCTCCCGCTCGGTGCCAACGCAAGCACTCGGCTTTGACGGGGGGTTAGAGAGAGAGAGAGAGAGAGAGAGAGAGAGAGAGAGAGAGAGAGAGAGAGAGAGAGAGAGAGAGACATAGAGAGACACGGAGAGACACGGAGAGACACGGAGAGAGATAGAGCTGGGGCTTGCTCTACCGATGTGAATGTGTCGTACATAAGAATCTGAATTAGTGAGATGTGTGAGAAGCGGCCAAATGGCAAGCGTTCTCGTGATGCATAGAAAATCTAAATGACGTGTGTGTGTGTACAAATGCACAGACACACACAAACACCACATACGCATGTACATACATACACCAACACCCAAGCACAAAAATAGAAAAAAGCATTTTGAATTGATGAAAAAGGCTGTTAGCTTTCTAATTACCCTTTTCTTAATCTGAAAAAAACATGATTTTCCAAAAGATTGCAAATTAACCCTGTTAACTCATTTGTGTGCAGGTCATAAGATGAAGTGTGCAGTCTAATGAGCCATATAAACGGTGCGCCACAGCTTGTGAGGGTGCATACCTTGGATCCTGCCCTGCCATCCACACCGCCAAGGCCCTGTTGGAACAGAGGAGCGATGGGAGGAACATAGTGAGACAGGCGAGGCTTTGGAAGGAAACACACAGACCTGTTTCCTGTCAGTTATTCCTCTCTTTCTGCTTCCTCTAACCAGGTATGACAGATGGATACTGAAATCTTTGTGCTGAGGATTTCATATGAGAGCAATATATATATATATATATATATATATATATACATTTCCGCTGCAGCAGAAATCCATTTCCCCATTTCCTATGGCTGGTTACTGCAAATGGGGTACAGGCTGAATAAAAGTAAGTAGATGAAAAAATAAAATAAAAGACACAATTAATTTTTTAAAGACCTATCGCTATCCGAAGAGAATGCCGCAGCTAGAATCAATGTCAAGCCACGGGTGAAAGATAAAGCAGTGGCTCAAGGCTGTTATCTCATAGCGTCTCCAGATATGACAATTATATATGATTAAAAGGAAGCGAAAAAAGAAACATCACAAAGAGTGTGTTTGCTATCGGCATAACCATTGACCGTTTGAGATGTTATTCAGACAATGGCAGTTGATGACTTCCTGTTGTATTCTCTCACTTATAGGCAGACCTACTTCTCCAGTTTCCAGGTAAATAAGCAAATGAGGGTTGATCAATTCCTGCTAGAAAGTTGCACTGACAGGGAGTCCCACATCTCCCTTGCCCAGGGCAAATATACAATTAAGGGATATTAACTTCCTGTTGTATCACTGTACTTACAGGAAGTCCTATATCTCCCATTTAAGGGCAAATACACAATCAAGGGGATGATCACTCCCCTGTCGTAGTGCGGTACTCACAGGAAGCCCTGGGTCTCCTCTCCCGGGTAGGCCGGGCTCTCCTTTAGGACCAGCCTTCCCCTGCAGGGTCACCATGTTGTCTAGATCCCCTGACAGCATGGGACACATCTCACAGGCGTCCCCCTAGAATTCGGGACACACACACACACACACACACACACACACACACACACACACACACACACACACACACACACACACACACACACACACACACACACACACACACACACACACCTGCTGTGGTTACAATTGTACTACTAACCGTCTTACTTTGCCGTTGTTTTGTAACTAAGCAGACATTTTTATACAATAGAAATGAAGTTGCAGGGCATGTCGATGGTAAGGCATTTTCCTCAAGGATTCAAGCAGGTATACCATGGACAAAGGCACTACCTCCCTCCCTAATAATACTCATCATAAAATCATGATAATAAAAGCTCAGAAGAACCGACAGCAGCTGCCCCTTAGAGAGCTAGACCGGATCAGGATACCTTCTCGCCCTTCGATCCACCTGGGCCTCTGGGTCCCTAGAAAAGGAACATAGAACCAAACACACATTGGATTAAAAAGGAAAAGCGTCACACACTTGATATTTCCGTCTTGTTTGTTTGTGACTTGATTCCAGGGGAACCAGATGTGTGGTGGGCAGGGAGCCCAGCCCATGAGGGGTGGCTCCAGCACAGGTTCCTCTGGTTCCACATGGTCGGGTCTATGAGTGATAGCACGCTTTCGTTTCTCTGCCATAGAACACACTGCCAGAGACAGCTATTTCTTTACTTTCTTTTTTTTCTCTCTGTGGATTTAGGCAAACCTAGTTGGTACTAATCTCCTAATCTTGTGAGTGCGTTCTCGAGGCTCCACGGTGTGTGCCGTTTCTAAATCATCAAATGCAGTTTCAGATTGAAGTCACTCACCGGATCTCCTGTTGAGCCCTCGGTACCCGGGAGCCCAGCGTCCCCCTGTGTAACAGAGACTAGACTAAGACCCCAGAAACAACCTCATCCCCTCAAACAACCCCCATCCCCTTAATCCAAACCACATGAAAAACCCTCACATAACAGTCAGCATAGTGTTCTTCTGTATTTCATTTCAATGATAAATACAATTAATAATGATGAACCCCGCCAAAATTATAAATAATCCTCCTCATCCTCATCATATTTGTCATCAAAATCATAATAACACGCCAAAATATGTTTTGGTGTGTAATACCTGTTTTGGCCTACATCCATGTCCCACGTATTTATACACAATCACGTATGCGCGAGACTTATAATAATCACAACCCACAAGGGAAATCCTACCTTGTCCCCCTGCACACCGGTTGCTTCACCTGGCGGGCCCTGTACAGAAAAAAAAAAATCACACACACGCGCACACACACACACACACACACGCACAATGCATTCATCAGTGTGGCAGCGAGTCAACTCCATCACTGTCATCACTCTAATCCAACATTGACAAAAGCAGAGTGGCAACATATGAAAAAAGAGAAATATATTAATACATATATATATATATATATATATTAAATCCAACAAAAATATGCTTCTGTGCTTCGACGGGGCGTGACGAATGGCGTATTGGAAGGGGAGAACAAAAGACGGCTACGCCAGCTAAACCAGGCATTCCATTTCCGCAGGCTCGACACGCTGAGAGACTTGAGGTGGAACCGGGGACATCTCATGAGATCAAAACCTCAGAACACAAACACAGACGTAAACATGCTCTCAAACGCAAAACTTACGCACGCAAGCACACACACACATAAGCAAATACACACACACACACACAAATACACAAACACACAAACATGCAAACACAATGAAAAGAAGGGTGGATAACCCAATAGTGAAATCAATAAATAATCAATAATTATAAGCAATGAAAAACTCACAGGTAGGCCTGGTATTCCCACGCCTTGGGGCCCAGGTGTGCCAGGGAACCCTGGCTCTCCCGCCAGTCCTTCGGGCCCAACTCCTCCAGATTTCCCCTGGGTTTAAGCACACACATCCACGTTCACTTCACCGTAAATCACACACACACACACACAGTATAAGCCTGGGCGGCTATGGGCTAGCCCTTAGATCTCTTCATGATCACATGGAACTGACCTTCTGTCCCTTGGGGCCGACCACACAGATGGATCCCGCTCGACCCTGGATGGACAGAGAGACAAGACAAAGACCCAAAGAGAGAGAGGGTTGGTGTGAAAGACCAAGTGATTGAATCACTGTGGGATGGAAGGATGACATGGGCCGGGTCCAGGGATGAATCCTAGGAAAATACTTCTTGGGAAACCATATTTTCAGGATTTGGAGTGTTGCGATACTGAGCGATTGGAGCGTTTCTTGATTGACGATACTATACACTGAGCTCAAACAAAAATACAAAGCAGGCAGCGACAGATGATCTTAACAGCACCCACAGCACGCTCCAAAAGGAACAAGAGAAAACAATAAGGAAGAAACCTTGGTCTCCTTTGGCCAGGGGTGCCTCTCCCGATGCCAGGCCCAGCCTTAAGTCACTTCATACTGCGCCTGCCAGATGCTTAGGAGGCTTAAGAAAATGTACCCAACGCCACAGACAGATCCATCTGTGCATCTAACAATTATTTAGTCCCACGGAGGAGCCAAAAGCTGTCAGGGGGGGGGGGGGGGGCAGGGGGATATGGGGGGGTATGGGGGAGGGGAGATGGGGGGAGGGGAGATGGGGGGGGGGGGGGGGGATATGTCTCCTTGGAGTCTAGCACAAGTTTTGAAAATTCCTCCCCTGAAAAACTTTTCAGATACTTATTGGGATGGTTGTTCTGGTGGGAGGGTTGGGGGCGGGTGTGGGGAGGGGATTAAAAGAGGATTCAAGGCATTCTGAAGCACCTCCCAGTCTGGGCGAGGGCGGCTCAGCATGGCCAATGAAGCATCATTGATTGTACAGCCTTTTGTTGCTGTAGTCTAATCTAACAGGCATTAGGGTGGATTTAAGTCTACCAGGGAGAGATGGAGAGAGAGCGAGACAGAGACAGAGAGAGAGAGAGAGAGAGAGAGAGAGAGAGAGAGAGACCGAGAGACCGAGAGACAGAACGATAGAGGGTTAGAGATAGATGTAGAGAGAGAGACAGGCAGAGCGACAGAGAGAGAGAGAGAGAGAGAGAGAGAGAGAGAGAGAGAGAGAGAGAGAGAGAGAGAGAGAGAGAGAGAAAGAGGGGGATAAACATAAAGACAGAGAGAGAGCAGGAAAAGCTATCAATGTGAGTGTGATCTCAAATCGTAACTCTGAATGACTCTACCGAATACCCAAATCACCTATTCTGGGAAAAAGGTAGATGGAAGTGTGTGTGTGTGTGTGTGTGTGTGTGTGTGTGTGTGTGTGTGTGTGTGTGTGTGTGTGTGTGTGTGTGTGTGTGTGTGTGTGTGTGTGTGTGTGTGTGTGTGTGTGTGTGTGTGTCCTTGCTTGGTATGGCATTGCAAAGCCAAGGAGCTCAAATGTTATTTTCAACCTTGGAGAAGTTTTGTTTTTTCATGCCATGAACATTCATGGGCACCTTAGCTTTCACCTGCAAAAAAAAGGAGAGACAGAGGGAGAGCGAGAGCGAGAGCGAGAGCGAGCGAGAGCGAGAGCGAGAGAGAGAGAGAGAGAGAGAGAGAGAGAGAGACAGAGACAGAGACAGAGACAGAGAGAGAGAGAGAGAGAGAGAGAGAGAGAGAGAGAGAGAGAGAGAGAGAGAGAGAGAGAGAGACAGTGAGAGAGCGAGAGAGAGAGAGAGAGAGAGAGAGACACACACACATAGGTGCAGAGTTTAGGGGAGAGTGAAAAACAATGAAGACTCACATCCCTGCCTGGGTTCCCAGAGAGACCCTGTAGACCGTGCTCCCCCTTCTCCCCTTTATCTCCCTGGGGATGGAAAGATACAATAGAGACAATAGAGAGAAAGGGAGAGCCGTACGAAGAGGGAGAGGGAGAGAGAGAAAGAGGAAAACAGAGGCAGGGATGAAACCAAAACATACACATAAATGCTTGATGTCAGGAGAATATAGTGGCTTGCATCATTCTGCTCTATATTCTACACACACACACACACACACACTCCCACACCCACACTCACGCTCACACACACAGACACACACACACACATCAAAACACACACACCCGCACCCACACCCACACTCACACCTACACACACACACACCCACAAACCCAGTCAGACAAACACCCACACCCTCAAACACAACCACACAAACACACACGACAGCGACCCAGAGCTGTCGTGTGTGTTTGCGTGGTTGTGCTTGAGTGTGTTGAGTGTGTCTGCCTTTAAGGCAGTGGTTCCCAACCATTTTTCTCCAGGGCCCCCCTCATTCACTTCTGATGGAATACCCCCCCCCCCCCCCCCCCCCCCATAACCCATAACAATACATTTCTATTTTTTGTGCCTTTATTTAATAAATGTGTTATTTTCGTGGCTTACAGTTCATGGTATTAATAGGCCTACATTCATTAATGTGAACCTTGGGCTTGCATACCCACAGCCATGGCTGAAATGTCAGGTGTAATATGAATGACAGCCAGTCTAAAGTCGTTGTGCATCTCCAGTCTGTTGCACGCTTTTGTTTTGATGGCGACAAGTGCGCTGAATGGCAATAATGCATTTGCGAATTGCATTATCAGTCAATTTGCGAATTGACTGACCTGTCGCTAACCTCCTCCCTTAAGCCCAGTTCAGACAAAAGATTCGCCTCGCAACGATTTGCAACTTGCGTCTTCTTGCTTCTAAAAACTGGGCAGTTCACACTGCTGCACCGGGCGGCGACGTCAGGTGGTTTCCCTAGCAACTATGAACGCTCTGGCACAGCTGAGAGCCGCAACAGCATCACGCTAAAAAGTAGCCTAACTTAGGTTTGCGATGAGGTTGCTTGAGCTAGCACCCCAATTTACCCTCCCGGACCCCACACACATTGGCGGTTTATTGGGTTTCAATCTTATGTAAATGCAACGGCTCTGCGGTTCCGGGGGGGGGGGGGGGGGGGGTGTTGATGCTGCGCTGTCTCCACAGAGACAATGCAGCGATATCATCATGAGCAGTTCGAACTGGAGAGAAAGTGAAACCGCGAGCTGATGATCATGTGAGAGAAGATGATGCAGTCGCATTAAACAAAGACGTTAAAATATGGTGCGACCTACGAGAGACACACAGAGGTTAAAAGGTTTTGAGTATACCCTTCCATAGCGTAATATAGTCCCTTTTGATTGATCCTGGGAAAAATGAAACCTTTACTTGCCCAAAATCTCTCCAAAACCTGTCAGCTGACATTTTTCCATATGTTTTTGTTATGGAGTCTGGTTTGTTCGCCCGAGTTCGTCATGGTAACGACGGGGGGCGTGACTTAGCAACGGGCCTATTTTCCATCGCGCGGCCCGTGAGATCTAAAATAGTTCTCTCAAGCTCGGATGAGCTGTTATAAAGGCAGGCACGAGCGTACTGCGGCTGCATTTGCTACATTCTGAAATTGTGGCACTGCTCAGGCGACAATTCGCCTCTAGCCGTCAGAGGCTTCACGCCCTCTCTGCCCCCCTCCCCCAGGGGGGACGCGCCCCCCCAGGCTGAGAATCACTGTTTTAAGGGATCCATTACCTTGTAGCCGACCGACTCTCCCCAGTTGGCTGGCAGGGCCTGTGGAGAGGAGGGATGGAGACAAGGGGGCGGATCAATGCGAGTGGATCTGGGAAGAGGTCTCCCCTCCACCCCACCTCCACCTGACCCCCACACGCTCCCCAGCAGCCAGCATGCTTGCCAGATTGCAATGCAGGCTCCGCTAATACATTAGACACGCGTGTGTGTGTGTGCGTGCACACTACACACACACACACACACACAGACAAACTCTCACAACCAAACATACATGCATATGTTCACACAAACAAACACACCCCAAGCACACAACCACAGAAAATCTCATGGCGAAAAACACACAAAATAGGAAACTAATCACACATGTACGCGCACACACATATAAAGGCAATCACAAACACACACAGACTCACACACAGAAAAATGAACAAAGACATGACAGACAAGACACCTGCAGATTAAAACCAACACAGACTGACATACAGACACAAATACACGTGCACATACACATGCTCGACAATGAGTGTGCACGACTGCTCGCAAACATCCCTGTCTGGTAGTTTGCGTATGTAATTACTAATAGGATTAGGAGGAAAAATTGGGTCAAGATCAAACAAAACAGCCCACAGAAGGGAAAAGAGTGTGTGTTTGGGAGAGATGAGTTGTGTGCATGCGTGTGTGTGTGTGTGTGGGGGGGGGGGGGGGGGGGGGAGCGGGGGCTTCACCGACTGCAACCAGAACAGCACTTACCGATTCACCTTTCTCTCCCTTCTGACCCTGGGGTCCTCCTCCACCCTGCAGACGGACGGACAGATACGGACACGTCAACATTTCAAACACGTTTTCATACAACTGGCAACACTCGCAAATTCAGAGCCAGACTCATACAGTATTTAAACACGCGGCCGGCCGAAAACCAAAAACAAAATAGTAAAAGCCTGGATTTGCACAGAGAAGGGCACTTATATCTAAAGGGGAAGGGCCTACACCCTGCAAGGGGATAACAGAGGGATTGTTTGTAGGGTTAATAGAAAATCAATGCGCACTAAAGAGTTTATATTAGCAAACGTAGCCAGTCAGCGTGTCACGCCAACCTGCACCACACTTGTGTGTGTTTGGTTGTGTGTGTGTGTGTGTATGTGTGTGTGTGTGTGTGTGTGTGTGTGTGTGTGTGTGTGTGTGTGTGTGTGTGTGTGTGTGTGTGTGTGTGTGTGTGTGTGTGTGTGTGTGTGTGTGTGTGTGTGTGTGTGTGTGTGTACTGGTTGCAGTTGGTTGTGAGTGCACGTGTGTGTTTGAGTGCACGTGTGTGTGTGTCTCTGTGTGTGTGTGTGTGTGTGTGTGTGTGTGTATGCATGCATGCGTGCGTGTACGGTGTGTGTGTGCGTGTGTATGTGTGCGTTTGTGCGTGCGTGTGTGTGCGGTGTGTGTGTGTGCGTGTGTTTGTGTGTATGTATAACTGTTCCACTACAGTCTTCAGCTCAATGCATGCTGAGACATGTGATGAGGTCATACATTCCACCATCATTAGATTACCTTGACAACACCCACACACACACCCCCAACGACGCACCCACCCACCCACCCACCCACCCACCCACCCACCCACCCACCCACCCACCCACCCACACACACACACACACACACACACACACACACACACACACACACACACACACACACACACACACACACACACACACCTATGCACTTGAATTTGTAGGTTTCATGTGTATATGCGTGTGTGTGTGTGTGTGTGTGTGCGGGTGTGACTTTAAGTGTGTGTTTATGTGTGTTCGTGTGTCTTCGACTTTGGACTCACCGGGCAACACCTTTCTCCTTTCTTCGCCGCCAGTTTGGAGAAGGTGTCCGGGCTCGACAGCTGTGAAAAGGGCATAGTGGGGGAAATCGTTCAGTACACCTCATACACCATTTAAAAGCCACCCATGAATAACGAGGGAGTACCCATCGAAGTAGCCCTCTTACATTCTGTTCCCCGCTGTAAAGTAGAACACAAGCAGCACGCCACATAGAAAAAGAGACATACAGACAATCCAACTAGTTGTGATAAACTATGATTCAGCATCGTGTGTAAAAGGCAGTGCACAGACAGAGGAAACAGTGGTTTGAAACGGAACAGAACACGATGGGAAATAATGGAATGGGTGGAGATAGGTGCGGTTCTACTTGCCGCCACGGGGTGGTGCTGTTGAACCAATTGAAACCATTCCTTTTATTTCGAAGCGCAAAAGGTAGCATTTACGTTGGAAGAGGAGGCAAACCAGCCCTGGGGTAGTTTCCAAACCCCTTACATGGATGTATGCACCGACACACACACACACACACACGCAAAATCAAAAAACCCGGGCCAACATGTCCTACCGGAAGTGGCGATCAATAGATAAGTCTGAATCTCCGTCCCGAAAAAGAACGCAGAACGGAACAGCTGCTACTGCAAGTACTCATTAAGGAACCCCGCACACAAATGCACACACACTCGCTCATACACACACAGACCCACAACAAACTAAAGAACAGCCATTATAAGCTGCTGCGATGCTCTAAAGAGGTAGCATGTAATTACAGTCTACCACCCTGAGCTTTTTTTCAGTTATTTTTTTCAGCGAGCCCCCGCTTTCTCTCCGCAGGACACTGGCATGTATTGATGTTCCGCTACGAGATAATGAGTAGGGGAGCGAGAAACAACAAAGAAATAAATAAACACGGAACAGAATTCATAAGAGCTATCATCATTATTATTTTTTATACTCTCTCTCACCCCCACCCCCCACCCCCCCCCCCCCCCCCCCCCCCCCCACCCCACCCCCCACCCCCCAATCCCCCGACTCCATGATTGTGTAGTAGACACATCTGATGGTAAAATCTGGGGGTACTTTCCTGCGCTATAAGCTCGAATTTATTGGGCCCGGGGGCACTTCAACCCTGTCAGCATGGGGCTACAGGTCGGAGCACTGTGGCTCGGCTCTCTCCGCATTCATAGGCCTTTCGAGGGCTCTCTCTGTGCACTCAAGGCTTAGAACAGAGCCAGGGGGGCCTTCCTGGAAGATTACTGGAAGAGCATTCAACGTGAGTTCACTGATGGCGTCAGTCATCCTCCCGGCCCTCGCTTGTTCAGCACCGAGCATATCTTTGCAGATCTGGCTGCTCGTAAAGGACAGTAGCGGTCTGAGCAATCAAACCATCGTAGCTGTCCCCCCCCCCTGGCTTTGCTAAAGCATCCGTTACCAATGTCATACGTCAAAATGAATTTGTTGCATGAACACGCCTACCACGAACATAAACAATGGAAATAAAGCACTTTTTAAGTACTTGATGTTAAAAATTAAGTACTTGATGTTAATTAAGGTGAATAACTGTTAGGTTCTCCACAAACTCTACACTGACCAACGCACATTGAATCCAAAAGACAAAATTATATGTTGCCATTTTTTATATTTGTGCAAGGCAGGGTCATGGTCGGTGCTCTGCAGAGCCCCGGTACAAAGTCATGACTGATAATATTGGTTACCGATGTCTGAGTGAAGCCAGGAGAGAACGTCGGACAGAATATGTATACCTCTGCACTTCCACACTTCCTCCACGGCCCTGGCATCCTCCTCCAGGGTTCAGACCTCCACGGCTTCCTAGCTAGCATTCCATGGCAACCAACCCCTTTAATATGTAGCACCACTATCTTTTGGGATGAACATCCCCTGATACGATGTCTTGCTTTTTTCTGTACGCATTGCATTCCTTTAATAAAAACAGCACACTAGGCTGTTTTGGCAGTGATTCTAACACGCTTATGTGTCTCAAATGTAGTATAAGGCGCTAAGTGGCGGACCAAAGCAACATCTTAAGTGAGCGTTAGATACTACTGGCTTCTTAGAAGATCAACATTCTGGCCGTGATGGCTAAGTTGCTGTTTGGCGGAAGAAAAGATTGTGTTATCTCTAAGTTAAAGTTATCCCCACTAACAACTTAGATTTCTTCTCCCTTATGAATCCCAAACCATTCAGGATGTGTGCACGCGTGTGTGCGTGTGTGTGTGTGTGTGTGTGTGTGTGTGTGTGTGTGTGTGTGTGTGTGTGTGTGTGTGTGTGTGTGTGTGTGTGTGTGTGTGTGTGTGTGACGTGTGTGTGTGTTTGTCAGTGTGTGTGTGTGTGTGTGTGTGTTAATGCATGTGCTCCTCTTATAACACGTATGAATAGGTAATAGCTTGTGCTTTCTGTGAGCAATTCCTGCAGAAGTCAACAGCAACACTGCTCAGGACAGCGTAAGAGGTCGTTTGGAGGTCTGTGTGTGTGTGTGTGTGTGTGTGTGTGTGTGTGTGTGTGTGTGTGTGTGTGTGTGTGTGTGTGTGTGTGTGTGTGTGTGTGTGTGTGTGTGTGTGTGTTACTTGTGAACAGAACACGTCTATTTTTGGGCCAAATTAGAAATTGAAAAAAGCAAAAAGATCTCCCTACAGTGGGGCGACACAGTGTATAATGAGGTGTGAATCAGTCCTTTGTGTGATGTGGAACGACAGTCAGATAAAGACAGAGAGAGAGAGCGAGAGAGAGGGAGGGGAGAGAGAGAGAGACATGATACATCATCACTGCACGAGTTATTGAAAGTGTGTGTGTGTGTGTGTGTGTGTGTGTGTGTGTGTGTGTGTGTGTGTGTGTGTGTGTGTGTGTGTGTGTGTGTGTGTGTGTGTGTGTGTGTGTGTGTGTGTGTGTGTGTGTGTGTGTGTGTGCTTGCATTTGACAGTACTTCCTTCATTCAGGTGTGAGCATAGGATAAATGATAAACCGGGGATGGAGTGGTGTGCGAGTGAGTGCAAGAGTGAATGAGTGAGTGCCCCCAGCAGGTAGGTAGGTGAGTGAGAGAGCGAGTGAGTGAGTGGATGAATGAGCGACTAATTTGACTTGCAGCAGAACCATCCAGGCATTATATGTATGCCCCATCAACCCAAAACAACATACACCGGACACGCTCTGAGGTTCTGTGAGGGAGAGGTGGCGGGCGAGAGACAAAGGCAGTGAGAGCACGAGAGAGGGAGAACGAGAACGAGAACGAGAGAGAGAGAGAGAGAGAGAGAGAGAGAGAGAGAGAGAGAGAGAGAGAGAGAGAGAGAGAGAGAGAGAGAGAGAGAGAGAGAGAGAGAGAGAGAGAGAGAGAGAGAGACGAGAGACGAGAGACGAGAGAGAACGAGGAGATTGGATGGTAGAGGGACTTTGTGAGTGACTGGTAGGTTCTCACCTTCATTGCCAGTTCCTGTTTTGTTGATAGAAGAAAGAAGACAAGGATAGATATAGAGGGAAAGACACAACGGATTAAAGGAGGGCACTACAAACTGAGAGGACAGAAAGCTCAGGGAACAAAACATACCGTTTAGCTTTTACTATTAAGCCTCTTACATATTAAAACAATAGGATCCATGAGTATGCAACTGTTGTCTTTCTATTAGATGAGTTGAAGGTGGATGTGGTCATTTTACATCCCTGAGTCTCAAAGGGCTTCAATAGATGATTTTATTTAAAGCTAGGAAATCAGATATGTCATAATATAGGACATCTCAATTTTGCCTGTGTAGACTTAAGAAATTTGGGATCAAACCCAGAACCTTTGGGCCACTATCCCAGCCCCATTGATACAATTGCACTTTTTAGTTTCAACTCAAAGAGACTTTAAAATCAAATTATCACACCAAATGTGTCTCAAAGAAAAAGGAGAAATAAAAAGAAGGTAGAACAGAAGGCAACTGTTAAAGCTCCCCAGCCATTTTATCTGGTTTGAAATAAACTACATCACGGTGGGGTTCGATATTTTTTGCAGAACCTGAAGTCAAAATCTAATAATAATCGTATAATATAAAAAATCCCCATGATGTTGCAGCCGTGTGTGTGTGTGTGTGTGTGTGTGTGTGTGTGTGTGTGTGTGTGTGTGTGTGTGTGTGTGTGTGTGTGTGTGTGTGTGTGTGTGTGTGTGTGTGTGTGTGTGTGTGTGTGTGTGTGTGTGTGTGTGTTGTAGTGTGACAGAGAGAGAATATGAAGCATGGAGAACGGAGCAAAATGGGGGACGTTTACATTATGAATAGCCCCAGTCTGACTCAGGGCTGGAGGCTTGTGTGGGTGCTGCTTCTGGTGTTTGAATAAGTTCAGAAACACCACACGTGAGAAACCATAGACATTGTTCCTGGATATTGTGTAAAACATCATGAGTGAGAGCACCGGGGAAACAGAGACACAGACATGGAGGCTACATATGGAAGGCCATTAGAGCAAATAACGTCTTCCAAAAGTCACATTAAAACAAAGGAAAACTGTGCGGGAAAATTGGTTATGTTACGACCTCATATGTTGATGTGTTAACGCCACACAAATTGGACATAAGGTCTAATCTTTCGCATGTTAACACGCAGATAGTCCGTCACAGCCAACGGGTTGTTTCATTGTTATCTCATAGGGGTGTTAGAAACATTACAGCATAAAGCTTGCCAAAGCTACTTGGATTGTTTACTCATTATCCGATGTTGGAAGTCTAATACATTCCCTATATGTGCGGTTTCATGAGACCGAGAGATCGGCATCGCCACCAACGAGTTCCAACCCTAACCCTAAACTCCACCGTCCCCCCGCTGAAAGTTTAAACTGTCGTCTTCTAACCCGCAACTCTGGCTTAAGTTTCATACACATCAATTTCTTTACGGTATACCTAGGCGCCTGAAACGAGTACTTAAACACCCAAATCAGTCATTAATTTATGCACAACGGGTTCCCTTGCATTGTTCGACAACATTGACAGCACCTTATCATGAATACGTATGAGTGCCTTGATTCAAGGTTACTCCCTGGCCACAACCAGAAAATGCAGGTCAACATCTTAATATCTGTTGCATTAACAAGTCCAAATTAAACATGTTAACATTCAAAATCTGGTTGCTATAGCGCAACATTTCTAAGACGTTACGCACCAATGTCCTCCCATAGCTACTAGTTCCATGGGTCTAGTATGATGTCAGTCTCAGTCAGCGCTTACACGAGCTAGCATCTGGCATACACACCAGTAGACAAACTCCTATCATAATTTACCATGCAGGTAAAACCAAGGTGTTCTGTCTGTGTATATGGGTAAAGAGCAAGGCTCCAGATCACCGGTTTGAACCTACAGTTTGGACTTATGGGCCTGTATTCTAAGTTCAAACTTCTGGCACTATGAGAGGAGTGTCCGTTTTTATCTTTTCAACATACTGTAAATGAAAAGGCTGTAAATTAGCGAATGAATGAGATAAGTACAACGTCCAAAGCAGTGGCTTGGAATTTAGGCAGTTTCAACAGACGAGCAGAAAGGAAGAAGAAGAGGAATGGTATTCTGGTACTATTGTTACTTTTTCCTGGCTAGGGCCATATTTGGGATTGATTAGTCTGTCCTGGAGTCTGATTAGTTAACACCCCACAGCTCCCCAAGACAAACACCAGGCCTAATTAATAGATAATAGAATTAAGGTTCCATTAATATGAATGATGAAATAGGCAGAGGTTAAAGTAAAACAAATGGTCTTCAGGAGGGCAATGAAATAATGGTATGTATTGGGGTTTGAGAAGGTGTGTGTGCGTGCGCGTGCGCGTGCACGTGTGCGTGCGTGCGTGTTTGTTAGCATGTTCGTATGTTAGTATGTGTATGTCTGTGTCTGTGTTTCAGAGTGTTTGTGTAATTTTTGTTCCCTCTTTCGCCAATGAAAACTATTTTAGGTAGGAAAGTATTCGGACCTTGATATCCACAATGATTTATATTATTTTCTCTTGAGTGTCGAAGTGTCCCTGAGCAAAACACTTAACCCTAACTGCTCCCGAAGAGCTCGCTGTCGCTTGCATGGTTGACTTCGGTGTGTCAATGTATTAACCGTTGTAAGTCGCTTTGGAAAAAGCAACTTAAAAGCGTCTGCTAAATGCCCTTAACGTAAATGTAATGTATCTAAATGCAATTATTACTAGTGAATGAAATGAGTGTTTAATTCTTGCACATTGTGCAATGTGATGTGAATTTTTGTGTGTGGTTGTTAATGTGAATTTGTGTGTGTGTGCGTGTGTGTGTTTGTGCGCGCGTGTGTGTGTGTGTGTGTGTGTGTGTGTGTGTGTGTGTGTGTGTGTGTGTGTGTGTGTGTGTGTGTGTGTGTGTGTGTGTGTGTGTGTGTGTGTGTGTGTGTGTATGTACATGTGAATTATTTGTATGTGTGTTTGTGTGTGTGCATCTGTGTGCGTTAAGAGGTATGTGTGTCATGATTGTTTGTCCTGTTGTGTTAAGAGGTTTGTGTGTTTGTGTGTGAGAGTGCATGTATTTATGTGTTTGTGTCTGTGTGTGTGTGTGTGTGTGTGTGTGTGTGTGTGTTGGTATGTGTGAGAGTGCATGTATTTATGTGTGTGTGTGTGTGTGTGTGTGTGTGTGTGTGTGTGTGTGTGTGTGTGTGTGTGTGTGTGTGTGTGTGTGTGTGTGTGTGTGTGTGTGTGTGTGTGTGTGTGTGTGTGTGTGTGTGTTAATATGGATTTGTTGGTACCTGGTTAAAGGCATTGTCGACCAGGTCGTTCTCTGCAGCACGCCGGCTCTTGGCTCTCTCATCGGGGGGGCACTGCAAAATAAACCGGAGAGCAAAACAGCACAAATTCACTTTCCAAACAAACACTATAATTCAAAGCCTGGAGAAAAGCACAGCGTAAAACTATGTGCCCACGCTAAAGTGCCCTTCAGCAAAGTCACAGATTGAAAACACTCAACAGTGCTGACATGATAATGCACCAACGACAAGCCCTTCATCGACCTACTGATGCCATTTTGCCTTGTGATGTGTCATTTGTAAGTAGCAGAGAGCGAGCGAGAGAGAGAGAGAGAGAGAGAGAGAGAGAGAGAGAGAGAGACACACATTTATAAAGAAAGAATGGTGGAGAGCGAGCGAGAAAGAGTCAGAGAGAGAAATGGAGGGAGACATTTAGAAAGAGAGTGAGAGAGAGACAGAGGGAGAGCGAGAGAAAGAGAGAGAGTGAAAATGCTGGTGAAACTGAAACAGTGCTTAAGGGTAGCCCAGGAGCGCACGTGCCCTGAAGAAGAAAAGGGACAAGTGTGTTTTTTCTTCACTCCAATCTTCTAATCAATTCCGGAACCTTTTCTCCTCTCTTTATGGCGTTCCGCACTTCAGAGCTTCTGAGTAACACTACTAATACCGTTTGTTTTTTCCTCGCCTCAGAGAAATAAATATATCAAAGAGGAAAACTGTGCTGTACCGCACATTTCTAATTGTGTGCACGTGCACAGACAAGTTCACAGCGGAGGACGCAGATGCATACAAATACACAGAGATGAACACACACCCACACAAACACATAAGCACGCACACATGCACACCTGCACACACACACACACACACACGCAGACTCATGCACACAAGTGCACACACAGACACTCACAAACACCTGCATACAAACATTCAGTGGAGACCCTGAACAAGAATAACCAAACACAAATTCAGTCAGAAAAGGTTTTCTAGTCGTATTTTTGAGAAATGTGTTTTGCGCCATGGGGAAAGATGAAGAAAACACTGGAAAAGAGGGTGATGATGAAAGCTGAGGAGGAGGAAAATATGTACACGTGGAAATTAAAGGTATGTTTTGACTCTGACAACAGGCATTATTGATGACCACAATGTTCTCGCATAATTGCCCCAATGAGATAACGCAATTCTTCAAGTCATGGACACAACACTAACAGCGAACAGCTAAATAGCCCTAGCTATCTGTGAGACAACATATCACATTATTTAATTAATATTATGGAGTAGAGTGGACCATGGATATCAACATAGCAAAATGCCCGCAGCATTTATGTTGAACATTTCGTACATTTGATAACTATAGTTACCTTGCACATCAGTAATTTAGTAAGTTAGCAAGTGAGTTTGAGTCAGTGAATGTGAATGAGGGAATGAGTCAGTGAATGTGTGTCCGATTCATTATTCAAATGATGACTTGGACATTTGCCAGACACATTGCTAAAGCTAGCTAGCTAGTCATTTGTCATTGACTATCATTGTGTGGGTGAGTTGGTAAGTAAGAGTCCAAGCGAGCGAGTGAGTGAGTAAGGGGGTGAGTGTCCGAACAATTGTGAGATCAGTATCCAAGTAGTTGAGTCAGTGAGTGTTTATCCAAGTAATTGAGTGAGTGAGTATCCAAGTAATTGAGTGAGTGAGTGAGTGAGTGAGTGAACAAATCAATGGGTAACCAAGTGTGTGCGTGTTAAAATCATTAAGTGAGCGAGTAAATTAACGAGTGAGTGTCCAAGGCGTTGAGTGAGTGAAGCATCTGATCCAGCGGTTCTTACCCGGGCCCCAGGGATCTCACAGCAGGCCTCCTGCATGGCCAGGGACGGGTCACAGTACAGCATCACCTGCTGGACGTCCATCTAAGGACACATACAGACACACAGATACACACACACACACACACACACACACACACAGCTTAAGAATCTGTTCAACAAGCAGAGCCCTTCATTGTCCCAGGGATACAATGCCAGAAGATAACATAACTAAAGAAAAACATGATCTCATCGAACAGGTGTCATTTATGGCTGCTTGTTTGCGTGCAGTGGAAGTGACCGCTGGGTACAGTACGGACTGAACGCAGCGACTATGTGTGTGTGTTAAAGACCAAGGCAGGGTTGTTATATCCAGGTTAGACCATTTCACCGTCGGTCTCATTACTGGATCTATTTATTGCTAACAGGCGCAAAGCACGGCATAAAATATAGGGTAGAAAGGCTTCAGGGATGAGGCATCCGTGATGAAAACATGTGCAGTTATTGCAGCGCATGTGCATCAATACACAGCGGTGCATACAAAGCACACGCGCACGCACGTATCGAGGACGAAAACATGCTGCTTCCATGGCTGAGGGCGAATGGAGGGCTGTGGGCGGTGCCTTGGGGAAGGCTTGCTAATGCGATGATACAGTTAATAGGTGCATTACAGCACTAAAAGACGAGAAGCAACTCAGAAAGAATCTTTCGGGCTTTCTTTTAGGCAGGAGTGTTTCCGATTAGGCCTCAAAGATTGGTCCAAAGTACCGGCAATAATAACTCCCACTGTCTGCTTATCTCCGTTCAATCACTCAAACTTTATTTACGTCCCTTTTCTGGGCAAAACGAGAAAGGTAAAGTGCCCAGCGGTGGAAGTAACTCTTATTAAAAGTATGAGGTGTGGTCTGGCGGGAACCCATTCTAAAATAACAATCCCAAAAAATCGGAATCGCAGAGCCAGCCAAGGTAGGGCGAATCAAAGGCGACGACACAGGCTACATGATGTAGCCCGTGCTAAACTAGCTGAACAAAAAAAACACACACACCACAAACACACACACAAGCACAAGCACAAGCACAAGCACAAGCACAAGCACAAGCACACACACACACACACACACACACACACACACGCACGTTAACATCGTTGGTTCGAGTCCCCGTACGTACCGGCACCGGGGTGGCGTCGGCGGCGCGGATGGCGAGCAGCGTGTGTCCGTCGGTGGGGATGGCCCCGCGGGCCTCCAGGGGCTGGCTGTCGATGGACCCGCAGTCCACCAGCAGAGAGGCTTCGCCGTAGCGCACGCTGAGCGCCACCTTGTGCCAGCGCTGGTCCAGCAGCGCCTCCACGCCCTCCCCGCCGAAGACGCACCCGGCGGAGGCGTCGTCCGGCCCCTCCGTGCCCCGCGCCCGCAGGCTCAGGGTGGCCTCGGAGGGGTTGAGGTCCAGGGAGAACTGGGGAGGAAGGGGGGAGAATTGGGTGAGGGTGGGGTGGTGTTGGTGGGTGGGGGGATGATGGGCGAGGAGGGGGGAGGGTGGAAGTGGGTGGGGTGGTGTTGTTGGCGGAGGGGGGGAGAATGGGGGAGGAGGGGGGAGTGTGGAGGTGGGTGGGGTGGTGTTGTTGGCGGAGGGGGGGAGAATGGGGGAGGTTGGGTTGTTAAGAGAGGGAGGAAGAGAGATTAAATAAAGATTTAGTCAAAGAACATTGAAGGCTAGGATAGCTTAGTAGCATGTGAGTGTAGTGACACTGTATAGTGCACGGTGATCCACGCCTAACCCCGAAAGGTACAGGGTTCGATCCCACAATGTTAACAACCTACCTGGAGGCCCCCTTGAGCGAGATGTTTTCAACCCCCTTCCTGCTCCTCAACTTCTACTGCAAGGCACTTTGGATAAAAGCCCAAACGACTAAAAGTAAAGTTCATAAAAGAAAACGCTTTTAATGCGTGATGATTGGTCATCATCTCGATGATTTACGCACGCCACTGAGCCACAGCGGGATCTAATTACCCCAATCAGGGCGCGCCCCCCCCCCCCCCCCCCCTGGTTCCTTCCGCCCTACCCCTCCCACCCCTCCTCCTCCCCCGCCACACTTGACCTTTCAAAGAAACGGGGAGCCGAGTCGTCGTCGTCCCCCCCCCCCTCCCCCCCCTCCCCCCAGAGAGGGGAGTAACCCCATGCCACGCGTCGCGTCGTACATCAAACCCACCGCTCCCACGCAGAACACTAAAACACATGCTCCCCGGGCAAGACGCTTGAAGGCAAGTGTAAACAACCGGGGGGCCGGTGGTACAGCCTCTTCATTTAACGACGCGCCGCGTCCTAGATACGGCGTGTTTACTTAGCCTTGTCACTCGCTTTGCTAGTTCGGAGGAACAGCGTGGAACGAGCCGTAGCTCCATACCGCTTCACAGGCACAGTAACAAAGTAGTACATAGAGACAGTGCCGCGCGTGGGGGGGGGGGGGGGGGGAGA
>NC_044069.1:14468681-14498681 GCF_902167405.1 Gadus morhua
TTAATTGGGAAAAACAGGTGTTTATTTAAATGTACGTGTGTGCGTGCCTCGCAACTAATGTCCTGAATCCTGTAGCGAGGACATGATATAAATAAAATATGTTCTAATGACTATGTCCACAGCTGTGAAGCCATAACAAGAGGCCTATGATTATTGTCGGTTTAATTTTGATGGGGTTAGGCCATCTATAAATCCAATTTAAGGAAGGAAATTTGCGACGGGAGGATTAGCCAATTTCTTAAAATAAAAAAAAAAAGTATTTTTTGCAAGAATCAGATTCCCCCGTGCGAACTGGTGGAACAGTTTGAAACATACCAACAACCATAAAAGTCATTATTGCATATCTACAATTACCGGTTAATTACCTCATCATTACACATGAAATGTTTGTCTAAACTGCAATTAGTTGTCTTAATTGTTCTCTTAGAAAACAAAAATACCCCTTGATTGAAATGTCTCTCAGCGAAAGGGAACACTGAAGAATGTGACATGGAAAATACAGCCCTTATTTTTGGAAATATTGTGAGGACTTTTTCCTCTATATCAATTCAGTGCTGCAGACGTTATTCATCAACAAATAGGTCTGAAGACAAGTGTACCCTGGCTAGATTATTGCACTTAAGGGTGCCCGTTTCCCTTATAGCAACACAAAGTGTGTCTAAAGAGGGTCATATTGCTCAAACTTCGGATGCATTAAGAATCAATGGCCTTGTAGATGTTTCTGCTGCAGCACAGTGTTGATAGAGTCCATCCATTAGAGGAAGAAGTTCCTGCTGTATACTGTATACTAAATATCCGACCGAACGACCGACCGACCGACAGACAGACCGACAGACCGACAGACCGACAGACCGACAGACCGACAGACCGACAGACAGACAGACAGACAGACAGACAGACAGACAGACAGACAGACAGACAGACAGACAGACAGACAGAGAGGAGGGAGAGGGAAAGACAAGAGAGAGACAGAGAAATAGATAATACAAAGGAGGTAGAGGGAAAACATTCCAGACACACGGTTAGCCGAGAGAAGTGGAACAACATTAAACCATACTTTGGCAAGATGAGCTCACTCATTTTTGCCTTGGAGGCCTCTGGTCTACTTGGATACACACGGACACGCACAGACACATACACACCTAATGCTGTGGGATGAGATGTGTGGAAGCTAAAGACATTGAAGCTTACCTCATGTCTGCTTGTGTGTGCGTGCGTGCGTGCGTGCGTGCGTGCGCGTGCGTGCGAGTCCACGCTTGTGCCACGCTGCGCATTTGCTGTGACAAAGTGTTTTAGCTCCACTTGAGAAAACACTCTCCTCGCGCCAGTGGGGGGGAGGAAGGTGTCCCAGGGGGGAGGGAGGGGAGGGTGGAGGGGGGAGGAAGGGGGGAGGAAGGTGTCCCAGGGGGGAGGGAGGGGAGGGTGGAGGGGGGAGGGGGAGCAGTCAGTCTCTGCTGAGATGCTATGACAGAGGAGGCACAGAAGCCCCCCGTTCTAACACACACACACACACACACACACACACACACACACACACACACACACACACACACACACACACACACACACACACACACACACACACACACACACACACACACACACACACCTCCCCTGCCAGTGTAGCGCTATGGAGGATTTCTGAGCCCCCCTCCCAAGTGACCAGGTAGAGCCGCTAAGAGCAGACTGGGCTACACTGAGGAGTGTGTGACAGGGAGAAATACAAAGAGAAGTTAAACCACCAGTCACCGGACTGCACATTCCTGCAAAGCTTGTGTTGCTCGATTGATCCTCACATACACAAGCTGTGCAATGTGAACACAGACACAGACACAGACACACAAACATACACACAGACGCACACAAAGACATATACATAGACATAGAAACAGACAGAGACACACACACACAGACAGACATAGACATAGACACAGATGAAGAGACACACACACACCATCGCCATGTGTATTTTGCGCTTACGTACACATACACACAACCACAATAACAAAACACACTTGGATCGAATGGGGATGATTAGAAGACGGGTGACAATCAACACAAACCATACGCCTCCCTCCCATAGCTCTACCGCAGCCTAACAGACCGCAGGCAGCCCGCCACACCACCACAACCAACCCACCAAGGCCTGGGCTTCAATTACTGCATGGCAGGCTGACCACGGCACTGCTGGGTTCAGCAAAGCCACTGGCCTGATGTGGCACAGAGAGCCTAGGCTAGTGGGGACATCACACAGAGTAGAGATAAAGACTTGCACCACAGTGCCCCTAGTGGTGTGTTTATCCCCATTACTCAGTCAGTCAAAGCAAAAAAACTTTTGCTTTGAGTGGCTTGCTTGAGCTGATTGGATTTTGATTTGTGGGTGATTTGAGGTTGCACCGGTTGGGAAATTTCTGCTGTTAAATAAAGAATGCATTGGGATGATATATACACCTTAAGAAGGCTTAGCTTGCATGTTTGACAAATGTTACATGTTACAAAGCCACACTGATTAGGATGGTGTGACATGTCTTGTTCTCTTGTTTTCTACCGTAGTCTCTTTTCATCCTCAAGAAAAGTATAAGGAAACAGAAACAACATTGAACTCTCTGACAAGAAGACACAAAGCTCAAGAGGAAATCTGTATTCCCCCCCCCCCCCCCCCATTTTTCAATAACATCTCATTGTTTCTTCTATCGAAAATGTATGAATTCAATCTGGGAAGAGGCAGCGGTATAGTTCGTCTCAACAGAAAGCCTGCAGCAACCTTTTGGTTCAGAAAGTTCTTCCTCTCACCTTGCTCTGTTGTCATCAGGTCACATGACCCAAGGGCGACGAGCAGCACACTCAGCGCACAGCGGAGGAATCCCATGGCCCACACCGTCATGGAAGGACACCTCGACGGACTGTGGACGGAAGGATGAACGGACGGACGGATGGTCTAACTGATGGACACACAGAGAGAAAAAGAGACGCAGAAGGACAAGTCATATGGATATACATCAGATGAATCAAATACATTGCATTTCATACATGTCCTCGCTTGGCAACTCAGCAAATGATGCCCGCCGACAGCTTCGCATTGCACTTGACTACTGATGAGCCGTTGATGTGTTGTTACGAGCCGCTTCGGCGGTGGGCTGCGCTAATTATGAAGCATGATGTTGGGCTCTGTTACTGGCATAGGAATTAAGCAGAATGTCCGTCTCATTACGGGGAGGTACTCTCCTTCGTCTGATCACAATCATTATCCTGTTTGTCTGGGTGGCCCTTTGACCGGACAGCTAGAATGTACCCTATTCTGCGCACACACACACAAACATGGGGTGAGAATCTCCTCGGGATGTATATATCAATATATATATATATATATATATATAGATATATATGAGGGCAAAAACACACACAGCACTTGCAAACAGTTCTGAACAGAAATGCACATCTATATATACACCTTTGGTGTGAGAGCAAATTGAACAATAGCAGCAGCATAAGAAAACAAGAGGCTAGGCTCTCCGGCGGTGATTTAATATGCAGGGCTGGTTTCTGAAAAGTCCAACTGACAGCCAAAACACACAAACACATCTGGAGACTATTCCACTGTGGAGCCGTGCAGCTACGATGCACCAGATGCCTCCACGTAGCCCCGACGACATGCGCACGCACAAGCAGCGCCTGAAACGTGCACCCATCCCCGTTGACTCACACACAAAAACACACCGGAATAATAATCGGCCTGTTTACGTATTCGTCCCCTGCAACTGTTCCACTTTGAGTCTTCCCAATGAACCCGTTACACCGTCCGAGCCCCCCCCCACCCCCCCCGAAAAGCACAAAGACACGTGCAAGCAAGGGAGCTCACATTTTTACACAAGACATCTCCATACCAAACGGCGAGTTGATTTATTCACAACATTTGCGAGGCCCCCATAACTCCAGCGTGTTTACAGGTACAGAGGAGGGGCCCCTCCAGGCAGGGGGGCCAAGCAGGCATTCTGTGTCTCTGAGCACACACACACACACACACGACACACACACACATACCATCACAGCCACCAGCCAACCAACCAACAGACAGTCCACCCTGGGGATAGGAAGACTAGACAACTAGACTAACTGGGTGTGAAAGATGTCCGATCCAGTGACAAGCTTAATGTAGCGCAGAGTGAATCATTTGCTAAAAAGAAGATTGATTTGGAAATGCCCCGAAGTTTCCTGCGGTGAATGATGAGGGATCCAATCAGGGGGTGTACTTTTAGATATGGTTCATCATGAGGCAACTCATCTCTTTGAATGTTTTTAAAAAGTCTGTTTTGATACTCGATCGTGGTCTCGATGTTTATTCATCGTGAATATTTTGTATTAGTTTGTTGTTGAATGTTGAAGCAAGGGGAGAAAAAATGAGCTCAATATATTTTAAATACAACTCTTTGGGAATGGCCATTAATAATGCATTGTTCAGATGTGATTGCCTGTTTGGACGTGTCAAAAAACATATGGGTGTGTTTTTGAGATAAAAATGCACCAGTTGAAGAAAAATAATACTATTCTCTCACCATCCCCCCCCGCTCCCTTCCTCTCTCTCTCTCTCTCTCTCTCTCTCTCTCTCTCTCTCTCTCTCTCTCTCTCTCTCTCTCTCTCTCTCTCTCTCTCTCTCTCTCTCTCTCTCTCTCTCTCTCTCTCTCTCTCTCTCTCTCTCTCTCCCTTGATTAATCAGTGCTGAACGCCGCGTTTGGGGCGCTCTTTAAACCGCATCCATTACAGCGGGGCCCTTGGTGACACGCAATCAAGGAGGCAACAAGGAGGTTCAAGCCAACGCCGCGCGCCACTGTACACATCATGCATCACCCTCCCGCCGAACACGGGGCTAAAACAAAGCCACAGCTCATTGTTATCCTGGCTGGCTCCCATCCAAAACAATGTAATGGCCTTTATATAGAGAGCGTGTGTGTGTATGTGTATGTGTGTGTGTGTGTGTGTGTGTGTGTGTGTGTGTGTGTGTGTGTGTGTGTGTGTGCGTGCGCGCATGTGTGTGTGTCTGCGTGTGTGCGTGTGTGTCTGCGTGTGTGTGTGTGTATGTCTGCGTGCATGCCTGCGTGCATGTGTGTGTCTCTCTCCCACTTTCTCTTTTCCATGCTGGTCTCAACTCTCTCGGTCACCGTTGTAGCATTGGCGTCCATCCTGCCTGGATACGGCTAACAAATGTGGTGTAGGTCCAGCATGGTCTGGGCTAGGCTTGGCCAGGGGCCCAGTGCAGCAGAGAGCACTTACAAGAGTCTGAGTCACTGTCTGTAGCGTCTACACATGGCCAACGCGGGGGGAAATGGAACAATGTCCGACTTAATTCCCCGCTGCCAGTTTGCGGTAAAAAAAGAAATTGCTATACTGACCGCTTGATTAACTAGTGATGACCTGGACTGACTCAAAACGGGGCCATTGCCAGGGTAAACATTTAAAATGACACCCACACATTACTGGGCTCGAGGGGTATTAATAGTGGCGCGTATTTGGGGAACAATGGATATCAAATGGCTACACATTCCCCTTCTGCCCTGACTATACACTGCATTTTATTTTTTTCGTATGATAGGGCCTTAGCAGTAAGACTAAGTGGTAAACTTTTGTATTGGCTCAGACCCTGGTAATTTGCCCGTCCCATAATTTATGACACCCATTAAAGAAGGAATGGGAGCCCAAACTGCGTGTCTACACAGACGAGAGAGAGGAAATAGTTCACTGAAAACAATAGCGCTTGTCGGTTTACGGGAGGAGCGCTGTCCTGATTAGCAACGCCGAACATGATGGGGTTCGAATGGGCAGCCATTAAACATTGGCACCATTGTTTAACGAAGCTTTTAGAGTCTCTCTAGACGATCCTTTTAACATTTTAATCAACGGTTAAAAAGTTTGTAAAAAAAAAAAAAGAAAGACACTTAAAAAAAAAGCTGTAACTTAGAGGTGGCAAGAGGTTCACCGCCACACCAGATGCTCATCTCTCCACTCAGGGCAGCAAGGGATTTGACAGAAAACTCCCACCCTCTTACTCCATCTCTTCAAACACGCACACACAAGCCCATGCACACCCTATACACACACATATGACATATGGAAGTGTACTTGAAGCTGGATCCTGTTGTGTGGGGTCATGACCTTTGCTGAACACCAGAGTGGAAGTCCTCATCCCCTCTCTTCAGGAATGTCCCAGAGGTCTGGCCATAGGAGGACAGATGGATGCAGTGCCACAGGCTGATGACTGCGTTAGGAGGATGTATAGGAGATGTGTAAGTGTAGGAGATGGACAGCTGGAGAGAGAGAGAGAGAGAGAGAGAGAGAGAGAGAGAGAGAGAGAGAGAGAGAGAGAGAGAGAGAGAGAGAGAGAGAGAGAGAGAGAGAGAGAGAGAGAGAGAGAGAGAGAGAGAGAGAGAAAAGAGAAGGGTGCATGCGTGTGTTTGTGTGTGTGTACGTGTCAAAAGAAGATTGCAAGAGAAGCATGTTCAACAGACCTACTGTGGTGCTAGCTGTATGGCTAAAGCTAGCAACCTGCTGGGCTGGCGCACACAGAATAGGCTGCCACACAATAGCAAGCAACTGTGAACGTGCTGTTGGTGATACACTCACTGCAAGCTTAGGTTTGTTCATATAATGATGCTCTTCACCATGTGTGGGATGGGGGTAGTGGAAGAGACTACAATGGAAACAAATCATCTTGAAAGCCTAGGATGAGAATGCGGTGCCGGTGATGATGTAACGGCAGCATGAGAGCACAACTTAGACACGTAGCTACGGTGTTGTTTCAAAGGCACAAAACTGTGGTACACAAGAACCGAACTCATCGGGATGTAGCTGTTTAACAGCAGTATTCTTAACAAGTTTTGTGCTGAAGGTATTGGTGGTACTCTGAGGGGATTTGAGCCAGAGCTGGGTGCCATGGTAACGAGCGGCCTCAGATGGTTTGCACGTTTGACTCTAATAATGACTCAGCAGGCGGTTGAACAGCTCAGCTCAGTCTGGAAAACACACAGTCACATAAATCAAAGTGGTTTTGACCATGGAAAAAAAAAAAGGAACATAAATGGCCCCTCTGTGATAATACCCAATACAGCATAGTCCTCTTATGAATTAACTTGAGAGAGAAGCAGCTGAAGCAGAAAAAAAAAAAACATGTGGGATGAAAAATAAACTTGGGATTGTTGATGGAACTGTTGACCAATCGGAGCCAGAGGTTGAGGAATCGGTGGGCGGAGAATAGTGAACAATCGTGACTAGTTCACAGAGAAGGCTGGTGCTGGGGATATCGCAGGCCATGAACTGCCAGAAGATATAATCAAACCCTCCATCGTTCCTCCTTTGATTTCAACTGAGGATAAGGTCTAGCAGAGTGCTTACAGAGTCTGAAGAGACAGAAAGATAGTTGGAGAGAGAGAGACAGAGGGAGAGGAAGAGAGAGAGGGTTAGCAAGAAAGAGTGAGAGGGTCGAGGGAGTGAACACTTGAGCAAAAAGCAGAGAGAAAGAGGTTGAGAGAGGGTGAGCAAGAGAGGATGAGCATCAGAAAGAACAAGAGAAAGAGAGAGAGAGAGCAAGACAGAGAGAGAGTGAGAAAGAGAGCGCTAGAGTGAGAGAGGAATCAGAGGATATCATCTGGGCGTCCTGTGCATTCCAGTGCACTCTGCGTTAGCATGGAGGGAGCAGCCAGGCTAGGAGGCGTTGAAGGCCTGTTTCAACAGGGTAAAAATGTAAGCCTAATGAACAAAAGTAACTAAAGATTCCCCACGGCTATGACAAGTCACTCCAGATATCCATTGACCTGGATCACGGGAAATCTGCAGAGCGACAGGGAGTCAGTATCTTAAGTTTACCTCAGAACAATGAAGAAAGAGCTATGGTGGAGAAGCAGGCCTTTATCAAGAGCTTGAGAAACAAGATCAGAGAGAATGGAGAAAAGCTGCACAAAATGAGCTGCATAACATCAGTTTCCTTAGAAATACCGTATTTCCGAGGGTTCTCTTGAGACCTTTCACTCCTTGAGTTGTGCTTATCAAGCATAGCCTTCTTATAAAGTAAACCCAGCTACTTGGCTCTTTGCCTGGGCTTTGTTGATATCAGAGTGAACGCTCCAAGCAAGGAGACTGCCCTCTTGGTTTTCTATAGCTTAACTCTCTCTCTCTCTCTCTCTCTCTCGCTCTCTCTCTCGCTCTCTCTCTCTCGCTCTCTCTCCGTTTCCATTTTTCTTCACTGAAAGTCTGCTGTTGCAACTAGTAAACAGAATAGGAGGAGAAAGGGGTTATAGAGAGTTAATGCTTTGCAGGCCCACACCCCTCTCAACCCCATAGTAGGCCTACATGGCTGAAGGCAGAGGATTGCATTAAAAGCAAAGAGGAGGAAAGCGGTTTCAGTCAATTAAAAGCGAAATAGATATTGCAAAGCTACTCCATCACGTCTGGAAAATCAGGTGAACTGTCTGCACACTGAAAAGCGTCTGCTAAATGCCCTAAATGTAAATGAATAGCCGGATGCATCCAAGTGTTTTGCAGACTTCAAACGCCACAGCAGCGACCTCAAATCACCGGACGCTGTCTTTTTCTTGGCTGGTTTCCACCGCACACAAGAATGCACACTGGTCGAACATGTGTGATGGTTCAGCTGATGAAGCGAGCAGATGCGAGGCTGGCCAAGTCTGGAAAACGCATTTGCTCAAATGTCTTCCCAACGTATGGGCCTATGAGTTCGGGAAAGGAGTATCAAACTTGGACCTAGGTATCTCATTGTCACTCAAGTGTAAGAATTAACAACCTAAGCCAACGTATCATTCAATTCCATGCAGGCCTAATGTCTAGGACCGTGTTACATATTTCTTTCCAGGCAGCTACACAAGCCTTCGCAAAGCAATCCCAAAGTTCAACTTCAAACTGTTGAGAGCTGCAATCGCATCACCAATCACGTCTGCAGATTGTTTCCCAGCCTAAAGCAATGCACTTTTTCCAAAACCCTCAAACATTGTTTTTCTTTATCACTTATCTGCGCAGCCAATACAAAAACCCATACCTTCAGCTATTTATATATTCGCTGTTACGACGACATGAATCCAAAAAAAAAGTATATCCCAGACGTGGAGTTGAGATCGTTCACCGCGATTCCAAATAGGTATTCCACGATGCGTTCCTTGACTTTTTCCCCCTTAAGTCTTCCTCCTGTGAGAAGAAAGAAGAGGATACAAAGTTACTTCTACGCTGTCTGTCCGCTGTCCAACTTTTCCCCTCCCCTCTCCTCCCTCCCTCTCACTGTTCCGAAAAGCAAGAGTTTGGAAAGTAATTCTCTCTACCATCCATCCGTACCGCTTCTCTCTCTCTCTCTCTCTCTCTCTCTCTCTCTCTCTCTCTCTCTCTGTTTCTTTTTTTTGTTCCATTGGGAGACCCTCCAGTTATTCGTGTGATGACATCAACCGGTCCATTGGTGGAAAATGATCCGTGGGCATCTCTCCAGCATAGCGTTTTATTCCAGGTTTCATATACTATTTCCTCGCCTTATAATAACCTACCTTCTCCTCATTCCGTTTTTTTTAAGAATAAACTGAAGTCTCATGTTTTTGCAAGACCAAACTAAGCATCAAAGTAATAGCCCATTGGCTTAACAATAAAAACATATTTTTGGAATAAGCGTTTTGAATTAATGTCAAATTTGAACAGACATTCTTTGAGTGGCAGTTCAATCCAAAGCTTTCGCATCGTTGTAGCTCTCTTGTTTATTACAGCCAGTTTATAAGCTCTCTTTTAGTGTGCTTATTCAGAAACACTTAACTTAAAAGCCACATAAATGTAAAAAAAAATTCAGTCGAAAAAAAAATCTCGAGGGAAATAACTATCATCCTGGCATTTGATTTATTCGCAGCTCTCCATCTGAATGGGGGACATATAGGAAAACGAGCAAATGAGCACTTGTAACAATAATAAATTCCTCTTTTGCATTGTATCTTAATAAAGTAATACTTAGCGTATTGTGTCTCCAAGGGCTGTAAATCAGCTACAAACAAGATATGTTGAAAGCCAACATAGGCCTTCACAACAAATTGGCAGCGGTACAGAACCGGCCCACAACAATGGCCCCCATGCGTAGACTAAGGTTTATGGGACCCAAACCAAGGGACAAAATATGTAAAAATGATCACTTTATCTCCAAAAATAACAGATAACAAACACAATCGAGAAGGGCTTCTTTCATGCACTTCGTGCAATAATTCCCCTGGAGATGGAGTCAGCTTTTAATATAAGATTACTGCAGCAAAAAGGATTTATGGGTACGGACAACACACAACAACAAATGTATTTCAAAGAACCAGAGCCGATATTATGGTAATGGTGAATAAGGGACATAGTAATGACCTTACGTACCATCCTGTGTCATTAGGCCTAATTTAAAACCGGACGTCTCCTGTGACATGGGAATAAGTCAGCCCCGTTTATAGAGGGCTATTAAGTAGGGCGTCCTTTCCATAACTACCCGGGGAACATAAGCGCTTCAACATCGATAGCAATTTACATCGTCCTTCGACGCAAGGGGGGCGACCAGTGTGGGGTCCTTCAAATCTAAAGGACTACCTCTTATGGATACCGCATGCTATGAGTTGGAGTATTCACTCGATGCCTGGATAAGTGGTCGGGGTAGCTATGGGTTAAATGTAGTAATATGAACCATAGAAGAAGAAAAACAAGAGACAGCTGAGTAAGTTTAGTATGACGTGGGTTGGTGTCTTGAACAACTCGGCGTGTTGTTATAACGGCATGACTGAGTGTTAACTCAAAACTGATAAGGCTGTTTGATAACACTAATTAATTGCTCATAATGCTATGTTATTGGCGTGCAGAAACAGGAATACTCCATGTGGGCCTTGATTTAAGCTAATGATACGAATCAATGGCACAGCTAAAGAAGGCCGCTTTTGAAACATAAACCGATTTTATTGTAAAGTTGGATATATTAAAGTAAAAGTTAAGTAGTTCTTAATGCTTGAACTTTTTTGTTGACTTTTTTTTTTACTATCATTGTGTTTAATGATATATAATAAGTGGGTTAACAAGTACCTTTGACAGCCAATTTGAAACCCGTTGGTCCAAATCTAGCAGGGCTACGAATTATAACAATCACCCCTGTGACCTTCCTCCACCTCATGTCTGACATTAGACGTGAGGTCATGAAGTGTCGAAGATCCACTGAATACATAAAACAAGATGTGCTTTATTACATTACAAGAAACAATCTCATCTTGTACACTTGGAAGCCAAGCTAGATCAAATAAAACCTTTTTTATGATCCTACATAGTTAAAATGTACAGTGACATCATAACAAGCTGAACCACTTCGGGCGATGAACAATCTCCGTGGAGAGAAAGATCAATCTGTATTTTGTAAGTTGGGGAGCCATCCTGTGTGTGTGTGTGTGTGTGTGTGTGTGTGTGTGTGTGTGTGTGTGTGTGTGTGTGTGTGTGTGTGTGTGTGTGTGTGTGTGTGTGTGTGTGTGTGTGTGTGTGTGTGTGTGTGTGGCGTTTGTGTGTGCGCTTGAGTGTTTTTGTGTGTGCATCAGAGTACACAGGCACAAAAAGGAAGGAATTGACATAGAAATCAGAGCTAATTCCGAAGGTCTCTCTGTATAATAGATGAGAGGACACCGTTTTCCCCAGGCCCATCTCGAGAGAGAGAGCTACATGAGAATCTCTCTCTCTCTCTCTCTCTCTCTCTCTCTCTACACTGCTTCTCAGAACACAAAATCTGTGTAAATGCCTCAGCTCACATGATTACCAACCATCCCCTGTTTCTGTCCATGAAGAGTGGATTTCAACGGCAGCGTTAAAGAGGTTCAGACAAGTAATTCCTTTACATATAAATAAATAAAAGTAACATGATAAAAGGGAATAATTGCTTGATTTGAAAAAGTCTGCCTTATTTGATAAGCACTTAAGAGTATAAGCACTCTCTCTGACATTCTGAATGTGTTTTTTAAAGTATCAGGATTAGTCTGTACACATAATAATATATATATATAATAATAATAATAATAATAATAAGACGTGCTTACAGCTCACAGAAGGGAATACCACCCCCATTGGAGTCATCTCTTAACGAATGTAGCTGTTTGAGCTACACCCTCGAATGAGCATTGAGAGGAAACATATACTATAACAGACAGACCTCTTCATTCTTATCAATGCTCAACACCTCACGGTTAGGCTGACAGTTGAGGGGAGGGTTGTATATATAGACTTCATATACCTCTCCACAACGACCCTGCCTTCTTCATCTTCATACCCCTATCACTTTAACCTTTCCCAGGTCATCTGCTGGTCCCCTGGGCCTTTGATACAAGAAGTATACTCTCTCTCTCTCTCTCTCTCTCTCTCTCTCTCTCTCTCTCTCTCTCTCTCTCTCTCTCTCTCTCTCTCTCTCTCTCTCTCTCTCTCTCTCCTTCTGTCCATCTCCTCTGTCTCTCCCCCCCTTCTCTGCCTCCCACCCTCTCTCTCTCTCCCCCTCAGTAGCTGCGTGAGGCGCAGGCGGTGGATGGGTCCTGGCAGTGTCTTTATTGGCTCGGTTATTCCACTGCATGCTCCCCTGCTCCCCTAAGAGGATGAGGGATGGGACGGGCGAACAGAGGGGGCAGCCGGGGGGGGGGGGGGGGGGGGGGGGGGGGGGGGAGTGTTTGTGTGGGGGGGGTCAATGAAAAATGCTGGGGTGTGGAGAGAAAGGGGATGGTGATGGAAGAGGGCTCAACTGATTTTTAGAGCACTCTTCTTCTTCCTCCTTTACCTCCTCCAACTTCTTCTTCTTCTTCTTCTTCTTCTTCTTCTTCTTCTTCTTCTTCTTCTTCTTCTTCTTCTTCTTCTTCTTCTTCTTCTTCTTCTTCTTCTTCTTCTTCGTTAGCTCCACCTTCTTCTTTGTCTTCTTCTTCTTCATCTTCTTCTTCGTCTTCTTCTCTCCCACTCCTTCTTCTTCTTCCTGTTTTACGTCACCTCCCTCTTCTTCTCCTTCTCTTTCTGCTTCTTAGTCTTCTCCTCCTCCTTCTTCTTTTATTGCTCTCCTCCTTCCATTTTAACTTGGAACTTAAAAGGTTCGACCTCCCAGATGTCATGTCAGAAGCCAGCGGAACTTCACTTCACCTCAGTGCACATACATGCCCAATGTGCACTCACTCCATGCACTCACACACGCACGCGCACACTGACACCGTCGCATGACACACGTCCTAATGCCATGGGCAGCGACGACACACGGGGGACGTCTTAACCCGACCAGCTCTCCCCGGGTTGGTCCTCACCCTCCCCACCCCATCTTCATGCCCCTCCCCCCAACTCCCAGCCACTCTTCCATGCAGATGCAGGATTCCATTTCAAGGCTGAGTGCGGACATCAACCAGTCAATCAATACGGACGGAGAGATACTGCTGCACATTCACAGCAGTGGGAGGTTTGGACCAGGGAGGGAAACGCACGCTATCGCCCTCTCTCCAACAAATTCGGTGTGAAGGAAATGTTGTTTGACAATAGCTAAAAGTCTAGATACACCGGCAGGGCGCTAGGGTGAATTGCAGACAGGACGTTTCTTAATGCCAGGGCTCAGCTGACCGACAGTGTGACTGAGAGCGTACGCTGTAGTTCCATGAATTTAATGGTTTTATCTGTTAGTATAAGTGTGCTACCATTTTGTGGCAAACACACGCGTGTGTGTGTGTGTGTGTGTGTGTGTGTGTGTGTGTGTGTGTGTGTGTGTGTGTGTGTGTGTGTGTGTGTGTGTGTGTGTGTGTGTGTGTGTGTGTGTGTGTGTGTGCATTGAAGTGTGCACATGTATGAGTCTCAGCGTGTGATGCAGCATGTGTGTGTGTGTGTGTGTGTGTGTGTGTGTGTGTGTGTGTGTGTGTGTGTGTTTGTGTCAGCATGTGCTTGTATATGAGTGTGTGTGTGTTTTGTGTCAGCGCGTATATGTGTTAGCTTGTGTGTGTGTGTGTGTGTGTGTTTGCGCCTGCCAGCAGGTGTACGGGTATCAGTGTGTAGCTTTGCAGTTTGCTGGTCTCGGTTATTGCTGCAGTCAGCCATGGAATAAAGCCTGGCGACTGGGGAGCAGTGGACTGATGTATCCCTCTACCTGCTGCTGCCACCGGCTCCTCAGACTTCCCTTCCAGCTTGACCACACACGGGGCCCCGCGTCACATTTAACGGCAGAGAGGCGCCGCGGCGATACATTAACCCAAGTCTAATTTGCTTGTCGTGACAGCGCAGGAAGGGACAAGATAGGGCGCAATAAAGAGAAGGAATGAGGATCCATAAACTGGGGACTGAGCCCCGAAAAAACACATTAAAAACAACAGCAACAACAGGAAAATAAAGCGGAGAAGGCTGGTGAAATCGACAGCGGCCGTTGAAAGTAGAGCTATAATCCGAAGGCGGGCTTTTAAGGCTTGTGGAGCCGACGTGGCCAACTGACACATATTTCAACTACAGTACGTTTTAAACTCTCTCCGTCTCTCTGTCTCCCTCTCTTCCCCTCTCATTCTTTCCACTCAGAGGATGGGTTTGGAGTACAGAATGAGGAGTGGGGGAGGGGGGTTGGAATATGCTGACAGAGGCTAATGTGTGTGGTGGGGAGAGAGAACAGGGAGAGAAGGAAACACACACATACAGGCCAACATGGAAGTCAGAGGACGGAGCGGGAGGGAGAATTAATAAGAGTGGGGAGATCTAAAGTTGAAATAACAGAGAAAGATAGGAAAGAGTAGAGAGTTGAGGGCTGCATAAAGAGATAGGAAAGGCGATGGGGACGGGATTGGCTTACAGAGTTGAGCAAGGTTACCGAGGGAGGACAGGAGAAACCTTAGCAGCAACAGCAGTAGTTTTCCACTGCAGTCTGGAGCAGAGTAGTGTAGAGCCAGGAACAGGAAGCGGGATGGTCACATGATCACCAGGTCATTACGCTGGATCTAATCCTTCTCCTGGGAAGGTGCCACGTCTGGTCCCACAGGATCCCATTGACTTTCTGTCGTTGCAACACAACTCTCTTCAAAGTTTCCTCTGGGTTTCTTCCCTCTCTCTTTCCTAAAAATAGCCACAGATTGTTTCACTCAAAATGTAGGTCTGCCTTATGAACTCTTTTCATACAACCTCTGTTGGGTCATGTTTGTATACAAATGTCCCTGTTTGAATGCGTTTGCTTGAAATGCACATCTATCTATCTATCTATCTATCTATCTGTCTGTCTGTCTGTCTGTCTGTCTGTCTGTCTGTCTGTCTGTCTGTCTGTCTGTCTGTCTGTCTGTCTGTCTGTCTGTCTGTCTGTCTGTCTGTCTGTCTGTCTGTCTGTCTGTCTGTCTGTCTGTCTGTCTGTCTGTCTGTCTGTCTGTCTGTCTGTCTGTCTGTCTGTCTGTCTGTGTGTGTGTGTGTGTGTGTGTGTGTGTGTGTGTGTGTGTGCTACCATTGAAGTGTGCATTTATGTGTGCATTTCCATGCATGAGTTTCTGTGCTTGCATATGGTCGCATGTGTTTGTCTACGTGTGTGTCTATGTACTAGTCTATGGGTGCATGCGCAAACATAACGATATAATCTCTATGCATCTGCTTGTATTTGCTTGATTTCCGAACGACAAAGCTGTGGCGTTGTTTTCAAATTCTGCCTGTTTGCACCTGTGCAGTCCGCAGCTCAAACATGCATGCCTCTACCTGAACTCAAAAGGCAATGCATCAACACTGCACAAGCTGCCCAAAAACGGGAGCTTTGAAGCCCAGCATTTAAATATATGAAAAGGAAATGATATGCAAACACTGAATATCGTACTGTCTTCTTGATACGTTTAAATAGCACTGAAGTTGACCTTGAATCCTTGAAGTTGTACTTACTTGATCTATTCTTTATAGTGGCAAAGCCTCCATTGAGAGTAGGACTGAGAGGGAGTGACAGAGAGAGACAGACAGACAGATAGACAAAGAGAGCGACAAAGAGAGCGACAAAGTGAGCGAGAGAGAGAGAATCAGAGAGAGAGTCAGAGCGGGAGAGAGAGGGGTGAAGGTCTCTTAACCCATTTCGCTCGCTCTAAGGACTTTAGCATGTCTCTCTCTCAGGACTCAGGGGAAGAGCCATGGAGGGGGGGAAACGGCCAGGAGAGAGGGCATTATGAGTTGGCCAAGGTCGCCTGTTGATGCGTGCCTTCTTATTGCTTGAGGGGTGCGTTGACAGCCTTCCAATCTGTTTTCACATGCAAAACACAACTTGAAGAGATTACAGGGAAGCACCTGGCCAACATCCCCCATGGCGTCACCTTTTCTCTGTTCATTACTCAAGACTCTGAAGACATGCACATGTGTGTGTGTGTGTGTGTGTGTGTGTGTGTGTGTGTGTGTGTGTGTGTGTGTGTGTGTGTGTGTGTGTGTGTGTGTGTCTGTGTGCTTGTAATTGCATTGATGTCCCTCCACACACACGCACACTGATAAACACACGCACACTGATAAACACACACACACAAACACACGCACGCACGCACGCACATACAAATAAACAGACAAACAAACACACACACAGATAGTGTAGACAACACACAGTGACTCACGTGTAAGCAGACAGTAGAGAAGGCAGGTAGGCTGCAAGCCAGGAAGAGGCATGGACACATGTGGAACACCATGAAATTAACTCTGGACAAAATGGTATGAGGGAAGACCTCTGCAGCCAATTACTGCGGGTCATAAAGTGCATAACCCCCCTCCCCACACACACACACGCACACACACACACACACACACGCAGCTGCCGTATTGTTTAAGTAAATCAATTCTAGTGCGTCCTTTTTTTCTGCATACACATGCAGATGGATGCACAGAAGCACACGCACGCACTCACGCACGCACGCAAGGCACAAACAAATAAACGCACACAGATGCATGGCTTGTAGATAACCAAATCAATATGCTCCCTCTGAATGGTATGTGTCTTCTCTGTAAGCTAAGTGCTGCATCTGCTATTCCGCCGTCTTTTATGGCCTCTTCTACACTGCGGCTCCACGCAGACAAGAAAGGCATTTTTTCGGCCGCTACAGGGCAGTCGCTTTTAGTAGCTCAAATCTTTTCTAACCTATTGATTTTGAAGATACCATTTTAGCCTATCAGCAAGTGAGTTGCACACCGGTCATCAATCAGCACTGCATATCAACAAGTCTCTGGGTTTAGAGAAATAATGCTAAAATGCTACAGGTGTGCGTGGAGCAGGCAGACAGGCCAGGCAGACAGACAGATAGAGCGGGCTTTAATTAATCCATGTCTGGGACACTTTAGGCTAATCGGCTATGCCGTTGGGTTAAACGAAGCACACCCGGACTTTGTGACGGGTTGGGGGGGGGGGGGGGGGGGGGCACGTACTCTTCTAACAGCCAATGGGAGCTGGCCTTATGAGAGCATGGGCTAACGGCCCATGGAGGGCTCACCTCTAGGCTGGTTACCTCTTCTGCTTTACACATCATCCCGTACATATAATTAACGCCAACCCCCCCTGTCCGTCCATTCAAACCAACCCACCTCGCACCATAAACCAGCTCATGAATATGCATACGTTCCTAACTTGTGAGGTTTATCACCTCGTTTTAAAAGAAAACTTAGACTGCAGGGGGGGCTGTCAGGTAGAAGATGAGAAAAAACAAGCCCTGTTGGGAGTTATTCCTGGCGAGGGAAAATTATTCTTTCGTCCCCGGCGGTCTGGTTTAGAAAACCTTTAGACGTTAAGTTCATCTAAGCTGTCAGACTTAATAACGCCGTGCCCCCCCCCTAGCCCCGGACTCGCACTCCGCTCCATATTTATGTCCTCATCAGAATGTATCAGGGCGAGTCGCGCCTGGATGATCCGCGTTGAGGATCCCCCCCCCAACACCTTCCATGCCCCCATCCCTCCCGCTCACTCCCTCCCATCAGCTGGGGCTGAATGATGACCGCCAGCGCTGTTCTTTCCTTGTGCTGGGCTAATACACACACACACACACACACACACACACACACACGTGCACATACGCGCCAACACACCCACACACAGACACACACACACACATGCGCGCCTACAGACAAAATAATAATCAAAATATCACCCATACACACACACATGAACGAACACAGAGCATGCATCTGCACACACATACACACACAGCCACAAACACATACAATCGCACCAACGCTACACACATTCCCATCGTGCACACACATCACAATCATAAACTTAGCTACAGTCTGCCTCTCTCTCAGTCTATCATATGCATCAGTGCCCTTCATAATTACTTTCGACATGCTAGACCTCACTGCAGCCTGAGGCCCGGCCCCGGCAGCCATGAAGTATGAGAGGAGCACGGGGATGATTTCACATTGTACCTCGCAGCCTTACAGACAAATAGGCTTCTCAATGCAGAAGAAATGACTCTTCTTCCCGTAAGTCGTGTGTGTGTGTGTGTGTGTGTGTGTGTGTGTGTGTGTGTGTGTGTGTGTATGTGTGTGTGTGTGTGTGTGTGCGCGTGTGTGTGTGTGTGGGGTGTGTATTTGTGTGTGCATGTGTATGTGTGTGTGTGTGTGTGTGTGTGTGTGTGTGTGTGTGTGTGTGTGTGTGTGTGTGTGTGTGTGTGTGTGCGTGTGAATTCCCCGTCTTTGATTAATAAGGTACTCTTCATCTCTATCATAGCCGCTCAGCCATATCCGTCTTTATTAAGAGCCCGATTTAAACACTGGTTATTTGTGGCACCATTGTCACCACCACGATCATCTCTCTCTCTCTCTCTCTCTCTCTCTCTCTCTCTCTCTCTCTCTCTCTCTCTCTCTCTCTCTCTCTCTCTCTCTCTCTCTCTCTCTCTCTCTCTCTCTCTCTCTCTCTCTCCCTCTCCCTCTCTCTCTCTCCTGATTGTTAAGGATCTCTTGGGGCTCCCGGTGTTAACCTTTACCACCCGTGTTGAAGACGGCTTCTCGATATCACACCACCAAAATCAATAAGAACGAGAGGGAGAAAAATATAACCAATAAGACACAGATAGCGTTGACAGCTGAGGGGATATACAGAGAGAGAGAGAGAGAGAGAGAGAGAGAGAGAGAGAGAGAGAGAGAGAGAGAGAGAGAGAGAGAGAGAGAGAGAGAGAGAGAGAGGGAGGGATATACAGAGAGAGAGAGAGAGAGAGAGAGAGAGAGAGAGAGAGAGAGAGAGAGAGAGAGAGAGAGAGAGAGAGAGACAGAAAGAGCGAGGGAGATACAGAGAGAGAGAGACACAGGAGAACCGAGTCGGATGGGGAAGGAAGGCGAGAGAGACAGAGGGAGAGAGAGAGAGAGAGAGAGAGAGAGAGAGAGAGAGAGAGAGAGAGAGAGAGAGAGAGAGAAAGAGAGAGAGAGAGAGAGAGAGAGAGAGAGAGAGAGAGAGAGAGAGAGAGATACAGAGAGAGAGAGAGGAGAACCGAGACGGATGGGGAAGGAAGGCGAGAGAGAGAGAGATGGAGAGGGAGCGAGATGTTTCGCATCAGACCCTAAGCTCCATCGATCACCTCAGTAAGAGCAGTGGCATTGATCACAGCTTTAAGTAGCTGCCCTCGCTGCACACTCCGCACCGAAGCCCACACGGTGATCGCTATACCTCAGAAGCAGGCCTTCAAACCCAGTCTAATGTGGCTGGGGTACTCCATATTAAGCCTCTGGGTCATACCTGCACAGGTGCATCTCATCAGCTAACGACGCTTCTCCACTCAAACTGGGAACAAAAGAGTTTAAATTAACAGATGTGTCCATATTTTTGCTCGCACCACATGATAGATGGAATAACCTTGGCGGCCTCATATATACATGAACATTATGTGTTTGTACAAATGCATGCTTAGCGCTTTTGTGGACGAGGGGGGGGGGGGGGGTAGTAATGCACTTGGGGCTGTGTTGGGCTTTTCTCCTTTCATGATCGCAGCGTGAATCCCAATCAATGCGCGCAGGCAGGAAACCAGCCAAGATATCAATGAGAAGAAAGAAGAAAAAAACAACGAATGATATCCTTGACAAGGCTAAACTTAAAAGCGGCAACAAAAGAGGGGGCAGGGGAGAGTCAGAGAGAGGGAGAGACAGAGAGAGAGAGAGAGAGAGAGAGAGAGAGAGAGAGAGAGAGAGAGAGAGAGAGAGAGAGGGAGAGAGAGAGAGAGAGAGAGAGAGAGAGAGAGAGAAAAATAAATGAAGACCAGGCCTTTAAAAAGATGACAGTGTGGAGGTTCTCACTAGCCGGAGGAGATAATTATGCATGACACAGCTGAACAGTCTGTTCTGCTTGCTACATTTTATTAAAGAGAGTACAGGGACACACGCCTTCATTCATTATCCATTGATTCAATGGATATTTTACAGTTAGAAAAATATATATTATAAAAAGAGCAGTGAATCAGAGTGATTGGACAATCTCTGGAGCCAGTCATTCCTGACAGGACTGTGAGTCTCTGTAATTGCCTTCACTTATAGAACAAATTAGTGAAGGAAAGTCTGAAAAGTGATGACCCTCGATGTCTGAAAAGGAACAGCTGCTGGCTTATTTTGGTATCTCATTGGCCCCTGAGACATGCTTTGTCTTTACTTCAATTCGGAAGGTTTCTGTCTTTCTTTCTGTTTCTCGACAGTTCGCCCAGACAGTTGGAAGCAGTCCAGTCGCATTCAGGTGCCAGAGATATAACAAATGGACTTGAGATTCATTTTACAGGCTTATGTGGGATCCTGTGACAGGTCCAATGCCGTATCATTTGAAAGCAACCAATTTTACCTGATATGAAGATTTCTGGAGGTAATGTATAGTTCTGGGTTATTTTGAGAAAAAAAGAAAGGTTCTCAAATGAAATTCAAATCTGACTTTACAGAATTACGCACATTAAAGATGAGCTAGATTTGGGAACAAATATATTGGGAACAAATATATTGAACAAATATATTGTTTGGGATCAAACAATATAACAGGTCTGTCTTCTTAGAGTCGCAAGTATAGGTCAAACAACACAATACCTTGATCCCAAATTCCCAATCTAGAAACATGCAAAGTAATGTCTGCTAACACACATGACTGTATGAATGTATGTATGCATTGATAGCCCCAAAAACAGGAAGTTTTTGGTAAAGGTTCCTGGAGTTAAAAAATTTCACAAAAATAAATCAAGGAATAGTGTGGTCGAGAAGATCACCTTGATGAAATGACAGTCATCAAAGTCCAACTCACTCACGGTGAGGCGACACCATTTGATCTTACCCTCAACACTCGAAAGGAGATCAAACAGTCGCATATGCGAGAAAACGTCTTAGACATAAAAGCAGGAAGGAAGCAGATGAGTACAAGGCAGCAATTCAGACCGCCATTCTCTCTCTCTTTCTTTCTCTCTCTCTCTCTGCGTCTCTCTCTCTCTCTCTCTCTCTCTCTCTCTCTCTCTCTCTCTCTCTCTCACTCTCTCTCTCTCTCCCCCTCTCTACAACACACTTACACAGCAGGGTGCTTTGCGAACAGAATCCATTTCCTACTACAGGACGACATTTTCCATGGATAAAAGAAACAACACATAGCCATTTGCTAAGTGTTCAATTTATTTTCTTGGAAGAACAAAAGACACCAAAACAGTGATCATTTTTTTCCCTCTGTCTAATTCATTCCTTTTTCCATCTGTGTATCAAGAAAACACTCACAGACTCCCTCTTGTACGGGAATGTTGCATTGCTTTGCAAAGTGCAAACACATGTGTGCGTACAGACAAACAGACACACACACACACACACACACAGACAGACACACACACACACACACACACACACACACACACACACACACACACACACACACACATACACACACACACACACATACACACACACACACACACACACATGATGCATGTCCATGTCGCGCCTGTGTCACAGACTCTGCTGGCCAACCTGATCCACCACTTACACTTTGGTTTTTACACACCAACCAATACGCCTCCCACTTATTCCCAGTGACCTCAAATTCAGTAGACTCCAACCAGTTGTCTGAGAATATTTCCCCATGACATGTCTTAGTTTATAACCTGTAGAACCTCTGCGTTACGTTGTCAAACTGACAGCAGTCAGTCCATGGGTCGGACAAGTGTTTGACATTTTCACATGACGTCAAATTGAGCAGGATTCTAGAGCTGCGTTCAAGGCAACTCCAACAAATAAGACGTTTTTGATCACTAATAGAAGAACATGGATCAAAAACTTTCTAGTACTTTCTTCTATTAGTATGGCTTTATTAGCATGGTAATAGAAGAAATAGTTACAGCTTAATGGTGTTTCATGCACTGCTGGCTGTGTGGTTTGCTGAGCAATAAAACTCAACTAGAGGGCGACATGAAAAAGTGATTAAGTTCTGTAATATGCGTGTTTGTGCGTCTGTGTAGATAACAATTTTATTCGTCCCTGAGGGTAAATAAAGGATTAAAGCTGCTCACAGTAAAAATATTAGACATAATAATAATAATAATAATAATAATAATAATAATAATAATAATAATAATAATAATAATAATAATAATAATAATAATAATAATAATAAAAATAACTAACTGACACTAGAATACAAATGATCATCTAAAATGTTCATACATAATTTAGGGAAAGAAAGTTAGCTGAGCTAGGTAAAAAAAAACACAGGTCTAGCGAATACATCCTACAGAAACAATGTACACACGCACACACACGCACTCATACGCACACACACTTGCGCTCGCACAAACACACACAGAGATTGTGTAAAGCCCCCTCTGATGGGTAGTGTATGGGGAGCAGCTGCCTCGGCGCGCGTCTCGGGCTTGCCAGGATGAATTAGAGAGAGTGCTGCCCTGCCTCCTCTAAATGTTTCATGATGTTTACCAGGCTGTTTGTACCCAGAGAGGGAGATCAAGGGCAGGCCCACTCCCTCTGGCATCCACCCTGGAGTATGGGGGAACTCTGGTGTGGGTAGGGGTGGGTTGCTGGGGGGTGAGAAGGGCGGGTCGGGTGTTTGTCAGAGGGTGAAGCAGGCGGATGGATGCAAAGCAGCGTTCTTGGTCGCAGGCATTCCCATCTATCCAACACACGGATGGACTCACTCCTAGCATCATTAACTAGCTAGTTAACATTGCTAGCGTTGTTGAAGACATAACCGTCATCCATTTTTTACACAATGAATTGAACTTGAAATGAAGGAAGAATTAAACTGCACTGACCCTCCGAATAATTAAACCACACAAAACATTTGGAAGCAGCCGAACTAGCCTCTTTAAAATGGTCAAGAGAGGATGGATGGTAGAAATAGCCACACACACACACACACACACACACGCACGCACACACACACACACACACACACACACACACACACACACACACACACACACACACACACACACACACACACACACACACACACACACACACACACACACTCACACACACACACACACACACACACACACACACACACACACACACACACACACACACACACACACACACACACACACACACACACACTCACACACTCACACACACACACACACACACACACACAATGCCCCAGACCATCGACCTATCCCCACCTGGGTGTAATAGAGGACACCCCCCCCCCCACCCCCCCACCCCCCACCCCCCGCTGAGCTATGAGACTCTCTGTATTGCTCTCTCGCCGCCCGGGTCACAGCTCGGATCAACTCCGCTGTGGCAGGTAATTGAGCGTCTGCGGCACCAGGGACCCCCGGACTTGGCCGCTAAACTGGCGGCGAACCAAAAAAAAAACCCTTCCATTTGCATTCTATCTACAGCACGGCCACACCACTCTCACACTCACCCCTTCTCATACTGTCGTCATCTCTCCCCCACTTTCAGCGTTAACCTTTTGTCACAAAGCCACGAAATCTGCACTCATTTCCCTCTGCTACCCCCCCCCCCCCCATCCTCTGCCGCTGGTGGGTCATTACCCCCCGCCTCTCACTTGGTAAGACGGCGTTTGAGATGATAATTGACATTCTCCGACAAGATCAGTGCTGACCTGAAAGAAGACAGTGCCGCCCCCCCCACACACACACTGGCTGTTCGCCTGTTCCCTTTGTAATTACACCCCGGGAGCCGGGCATTTATTGAATTCATATCAAATACAATTTGAGCAAAAAGTGTGCTGGTCAGCAGGCTAACTCACAACCCCCCCCCCCCCCCCCCCCCCCAACCACCAGCTCTACCCCCCCCCCCCCCCCTCACAACGCTCATTTTGAAGGCAATTGCTGGTAATTCACTTACAAATTCTCTCATATCTACTCTGCTCTCCGTATCCTTGTTGTTAACAGCCAGATCTCTCTCTCTTCTCCCTCTCTTTATTCCCTCTTCCTTATACTTTGACACGTCTGAAATATTCGTTTGCCACTGGCTGCCTCTTCTCCTGTTATCTTCCCTTCCCCTCGTCTTTTGATCTATTTCCTCTCCCTGTCTCTGTCAAGTGCTCTTGAGTTTTATGTTGCCTTGTGCGGTTTTAAAGGATTTATTGTTCTCAGAGTGTAATTATTCCCTGTATCCTATGATAGGTTGATTGTTATGTCCATTGTCTGAAGTAAACTTTTAAGGCTTTGTTGTCCTTACTTCACCTCATCTCCAACCACTTGTGATTCATCTCAAGCACACCATATCTGCAATGCTCGAGCCTGCTTCCGGTCTTAACACACAAGATCCAAAGGCCTCTTCAACTACTGTGTATCTATTCCTTCACCGTTATCAGAAAATTATGCTATGCAACGCAGAGGTCGATTTGTTTTTGGAAGGTTACGGTTACATAAAATCTCCACCTTTTCCTCCGATAAAATGCCGCAATTGAGTTAAAGTCCTTCTCAAAGGATCTGTTTGTGGCCACTTGGGGGCGACATAACCATAGTAACTTTTCTATGCTATTGATCTGTAAAGCGCAACCATTTTCTCTCCGGGTTGCAGCGTCCCCTGACTTTCCGCTAGCATGACGCGCGCAGACATAGACGCACACATCGACGCACGCACGCACACACACGCACACGGAAACACACACACACACACACACACACACACACACACACACACACACACACACACACACACACACACACACACACACACACACACACACACACACACACACACACACATTGTTTAGTGGAGCTGTGCCGGGGGGCAACACCTCACCAGCCCCGCCGCCATTCCATCCCTCTCCATTTCTCCCTCTATCCCCCCCTCCCCCTCCCCCTATTCTTCTTCCTCCTTAAATCAGCCGCGATAAAAAACAAGTGCCAGATTGAAATGTCACGAGCGTATCTCAAACTGCCAGAACATTAACCTGTTAACCCCAGGTGCCTCGCGTTCCCCACGGGGCGGTAAAATGCACAGGGAAAGGATCATGGGTTTCAGGGGAGCGGTGTTGAGTGAAATGGTAAGAACATGGCGGCCGGCAGGGAGGGAGGGAGGGAGGGAGGTGTGTGTGTGTGTGTGTGTGTGTGTGTGTGTGTGTGTGTGTGTGTGTGTGTGTGTGTGTGTGTGTGTGTGTGTGTGTGTGTGTGTGTGTGTGTGTGTGTGTGTGTGTGTGTGTGTGTGTGTGTGTGTGTGTGTGCACTGTTGATTAAGAGCTTTCACCCAGCTAACAGGAAGGAGATACACCACAGTAGAGCAAGCTGCAGAGTGCACTGCAGAGAGAGAGAGAGAGAGAGAGAGAGAGAGAGAGAGAGAGAGAGAGAGAGAGAGAGAGAGAGGGAGAGCGAGAGAGGGAGAGCGTTGGGCCTGGTGGTGCGTTTTAAAGCAGGCCATGGTTGCCACTGGGAGATAGAGACCGAAGAGAGAGAAACCGAGAGCGTGAGACAGAGAGAGAGAGATTGGGGGTAAGAGGAGAGAGGGTGGGGGGCTGAGCGTGAAGGTAGAGGTCAGAAAAATAAGTGGACAAGACGCCGTACAGTGACGATGAGCCATAGAGAGAGAGAGAGAGAGAGAGAGAGAGAGAGAGAGAGAGAGAGAGAGAGAGAGAGAGAGAGAGAGAGAGAGAGAGAGAGAGAGAGTACTCTTGTCAAAAATACTTTAATCACCTTTATTTATGTTTGCTCCTGCACTATAAGATGACTTGCTCTTTCATAGCAATAAAGCTCAGTTGAATTGAATTAAGAGAATGAGAGAGAGATTGAGAGAAGGTGAGAGGTGAATGGGTGCTAATGACCAAGGGAAGGAAAGTGAGGCACAAATGTTGGCACAAAAATAAAAAAAACTGATCTTATCCTTGACATAAAGTGAGCAAGAGAGAGAGAGAGCGAAAGAGAGAGAGTGAGAGAAAGAGAGAGTGAGAGAAAGAGAGAGGGATGGAGAGTGGTAGGGGATGGAGGCTGGAGAGGGGGAAGATTCCAGAAGTGTCGGAGCAGAGAGCATTACTGATAAGCTCCCATACACAGGCTTGTGGTGGGGGTGATTTGCTTGATAATAGAATGGTACGACGAGGGGGGGAAAGAAAAGCCAGCGCCTGCTCCCAACGTCCGTCATAAATCTTTCATTGTTATGCTCCATTCATCCCCTCCCCCCTCCCCCTCCCCCTCCCCCCTCCCCCCTCCCTTGCCATCCTTCTCTTCGTTTTATCCCCCCCCCCCCTTCCAATGCTCCGCACCCCTCTCTCCATCTCCTCACTCTTCTCGTCGGGTCTGTTGCCGACAAAATGGGAGCCTCCAGGGTAGAGGGTTGGATTGAGAGACATCTGGATGCAGCGAGAGAGGGAGAGCGAAAGAAAGAGAAAGCCACAGAGAGATATAGAGAGACAGGCAGAGAGAGAGAGTCAGAGAGTCAGAGAGAGGGAGATTTTTTTTGATTTTTGAAAAAAACTTTTATTCACCGCTTCTTTCTTCAACAATTATCCTTTTAACACAGACAAAAAAGACTTTAAATTAGACAGCAATAAATAACAAATAACTAAGTAAACACACTCATTAAAACACAGAGTTAAATAAAAGCAAAAACATCACTATGGGTCTCCTGCAGCATCATTACGTTATTTTTTTTCAGTTTAAAAGTTTTAAAGATGCAAGCCCTCTTCCTCACATCTCTAGCTACATTCACATTGAGAGTGGAACGTTTAAAGTGACTCATTAAAGCTCATGTTATGAGAGACACACAGGCTAGCAGAGACAGCAGGCACACTGCTTTATATACCCTCTGCATCTTCAACACTGCTTAGCTCTTTTGCTAGTCTCTGTCCAATTTTTTTTCAATCTGTAATACTCCTTCTCAGTGAAACCTCCCTCCCCTCTGATGTTCATCTGAGATTTTACAGATGGCAACGGCATTTTTTTGTCTGCAAAATATTTATCATACTGGACATTCTTCATATTTTTTGTTTTTTTCAAGAACACCTGTATGCTATGTACTGAGTACATCCCATCCAGCTGTGAAGCAGAAGCCAGTGGTGAGTCAGTGAGGGGCTGGCTGTCTGTTACACAGTCCTCCATCTCCTCCTCCTCCTCACTAGTCTCTGTCTCCTCACCACTAAACTCTGTCTGCTCCTCCTGCTCCTCCCTATCTGCTGTTTTCTTTGCTTTAGAGCCACAGGTTTCACTGGCCTGTTTCCTTTTAAGAAGGGGAGCCTTACACCTAATGTCATCCTCCTCCATCAACCCACCCTGACTGTCACTCTGCTCTACTGCAGCAGAGCTGGGCCCAGCCTCTACACTCTCTGCTGGTTCTATAATAATATTGTCCCCCTTCTCCTGAGCAACACACTCACTTTTCATTGTCAACACATAATAGAAAAAAACTTTCAGGATTTTTAAGAACCTGCTTTCCAAGTTCAACATTTTCATCATCATGAGTTGCCTTTGTTGGATTTTTCCCACACTGCTTTGCAGTTACAACATTTTCTTCTGTAATCTTAATGCTTGCAGCCCGCTGTTTCACAGCGTCCACATCTTTGGAGGAGCCCGATTTTCGGGTGGCTTTTTCCGGGCAAGCTCTGACTAAATGCCCTTCTTTCCCGCAGCCAAAACACTTTAGAGTTCCAGAGTTTAAAGTCATCCACCCTTAATTGAAAAACTAAACTTAGTTCACTGTCCTTCTTGTCCAGAATCATGTGTACTTGCAGTCTGTGTGACACTACATGCCGCAGCAGGGGAGACTTGCATCCCGACGGCAGCTTCCTGATTGCAGACACTATTTTCCCATGCCTCGATAGTTCCCAGACCAGAACCTCGTCGCCGATGAACGGAGGGATGTTAGAGATAGTAATCCTCGCTGCCGGCGTTGTAAGCGGAGACACAGACACAAACGAATCCTTCACAACGATCCCAGATTCCACCACTTTGTTTGCCTTGGCCACGCTGTCCACAAATATAACGACCCCTCCGTTCTTCCGGGCCGCGTACCTGATGCTGCTGTGCCCGACAACACCTGCCACTGCCAGACTGCAGTCCTCCACTGAACACGGGAAGGTGGTGGAGATCTTGAAGCCATGCATGCGGCTGAACTCCCCGAACGCCACCATACTCCAGGCGCACTGAACAGTGGCCGCTGGTCGAACGCGAAAAAACACCCCAAAGTAACACCAAAACCCATCAAACACCTCGCAAAACCTTCACCCAACTATATTTACAACACTAACCGAAAGAAACTATGAAAAAAGTTTGCAAAAACTTCTTGAAATCGCTCTCACACACGCTCCGCAAAACTCACTACTTCCGCTCAATCAGAGAGAGAGAGAGAGAGAGAGAGAGAGAGAGAGAGAGAGAGAGAGAGAGAGAAAGAGAGAGAGAGAGAGAGAGAGAGAGAGAGAGAGAGAGAGAGAGAGAGAGAGAGAGAGAGAGAGAGAGAGTGAGTCAGAGAGGGAGAGTGAGTCAGAGAGAGAGAGAGGGAGAGGGAGTCAGAGAGGGAGAGAGAGTCAGAGAGAGAGAGTCAGAGAGAGAGAGTGAGAGTCAGAGAGAGAGAGAGAGAGAGAGAGAGTCAGAGAGCGAGAAAGAGAGATAGAGAGAGATAGAGAGAGAGAGAGAGAGAGAGACAGAGAGAGAGAGAGTCAGAAGCTGCGTTTCCATCTAAAAGGTGATGCAAATCTTTAGAAAGTTCGCCAAAAAGTCATTCGAATTAGGTGTGATCCATCAAGTGGTTGGAGCGGGTAACTACCCTAGTTCTGCCTGGAGGTGGCGCTGTAGGCAAAAAATGTATGCCGATACGTGGCTGTAATAAATGGTAGAAGTAGAAAAGTTGTAACAAATGTAACAAAAGGTGGTTAATCCGCCAATGGAGAAGAGTAACAACAAACTTGGAGAGAGGAATTCAGCAGCAATTTGTTTCACTTGGGCAAGTCATAACTGTTCTTTCAGTGAAGCGGCTATTGGCTATCTTAACTTCCATCCGTAGACGAAGAAATAGAGAAATTACAATGTACACAGCAGTAGCAAGGGAAATACGAGGACGACGTCGAGTGCCTTACGTATCGGAAAGCACAATAGTGTTATGACGTTACACGTTGATGTCGGCAGGTTTGCTATGGCCGGTCGTTATGCGGATATCGGAAAGATGTCAGTCCTGTGTGTTCAAAGTTCGCTACGTCACAGTTGTTTCGAAAAGTGTGTTTCCATCTCCCATTTTGCGAATTTACTCTCTTTCACATTTCTCAAAAACCACCTCAAGCGAGTGGATAAACTTTTTTGCGAATTAGAGGATTTTTATGCAAATTTTGGTGTTTCCATCAACGTTTACTGATTCGATACTACAAAGTTCGCATAAAATCAGGGGGATGGAAACGCACCTAGAGAGAGAGAGAGAGAAAGAGAGATAGAGTCAGAGAGAGAGTCAGAGAGAGAGAGAGAGAGAGAGAGAGAGAGAGAGAGACGGGGCCAGTGGTGCGTTTTAAAGCAGGCCGACGTTGTCACTTGGGAGCTTCAGAAATGGCGAAATCGGCGAAGACAGGCTGAGTCTAGACAGGGAGCAACAGAGATACACATCCTTAAGTCTTCTCAAGTCGACTCAGGGAATCTAGAGAAGCGATACGCG
>NC_044069.1:14503681-14568681 GCF_902167405.1 Gadus morhua
GCAGCGTCGGACACGGCTTGAAGGACCTTCCTGGTTACTATGGATATGTACTTACTAATGTAGATGGTCCTTAGAATGTACAAATGCATTAGAAAACCAGTTTATTTGGACCAATGCTTTGCAATGTTTTTTCACACACACACACACACACACACACACACACACACACACACACACACACACACACACACACACACACACACACACACACACACACACACACACACACACACACACACAATGTAATTTAACAGTATGAGGCTAAAGCCGAGGGTCAGTCGAGAAACTAAATAGAATGACGGATCGAATGACAATGAGTGAATAAGTAAGTCTGAGGTTGCCGCTGAGGAGACAGATTGAGAACGAAGGAGAGAGAATGAAAGAGGAGAGCGAGAGAGAAACATAGAAGGAGCGATGAGATTAAAATGAAAGAGAATGAAAGGACCAGGGCTCATAGCCTATGAGAGCAGCTGAGATAAGACCAAGGGGGTGTGCATGAAATGAAACAGTGGGAGCAGAAAGAAAGAGGGGAGGGGGGGGGGGGGTGCGGTGCATTGAGTGAAAGATGAAGATTAAAATCGAGTGAATGAGGGAGGGAGGGAGGGAGCAAGGGAGGGATGACTGAGTTTAGGGGCAGCAGAAGGAGGGGGAGGAACAGGGAGACACTGTTATAACAGAACGATGGGAAGAGATGTGCCTGAAATGAAGATAGATAGCAGAATTTAAGGGAGCTGGATGCAGACTTGGCATGAGGGATCGGTCCACTGGAGTCAATGTATGTGTGTGTGTGTGTGTGTGTGTGTGTGCGCGCGCATGTGTCCATCTGTACCTGCACGTGTGTCTGTGTCTGTGTGTGAGCGTATGTATGTACGTGGGCACTGATATTTCCTTATTCATGCGTATCCTCATCCTATCTCCTACAGCTTTCGACGTGCATGCACACATAAGCAGTTTGAAATGGCCTGTTAACAAAGCTGACCGCTTCATTGCCTTTAAGGCACATCGAAACATGAACTGATGCACACAGACTCACAAACACACACATATACTCACGCACACACACAGCATCGCCTTTGAACCGAACCCAGAGGGTCACTGCCACTCAAACAGGGAGGGTTCTAATTATGGGATGCTTTTTTCACTTTGAATCCCAGACTTATTTGATAATTCTGTCTCTGCAGGGCCAACACTCCACACTGTTATGCATAATGGGAGCCTGTGTGTGTGTGTGTGTGTGTGTGTGTGTGTGTGTGTGTGTGTGTGTGTGTGTGTGTGTGTGTGTGTGTGTGTGTGTGTGTGTGTGTGTCTGTGCGTGTGTGTGTGTGTGTGTGTGTGTGCGCATGCGCGTGCCTATGCGCGTGCACTTTTCAAAATGAATGAACTTTTGGCTCTTTGTACTTAAAGCCTTCTTGAAGCATACACATTTGAAGAAAGTAACGACTCATTCCGAGATCCATCCCATGAGTGCATGAGCACGGACACAAGTGTTGCAATACATAACAGGATAACATGGTTCTGTCGATAGCTACTCTGCGGTGTGGCCATGATGTAACCCTGTTGTAATTCACGTCCCAGTCGCTGAAAGAGAGGTAGATTAAGCACGTTTAGATAAATAACAAGTGCCACTGCTGTTCTTGCGACTGAAGGGGCCATATGCTGGTAGATTTCGTCACAGGCTGGTAAGTCTGTTGATACTGTTTAACCAACAGCCAAGTCTTGCATCAGTGAAACTTTGATCAGTGACCCGCTGGTTATGTCTGCTTGCTATTTCGCATCCCTTACCAACACATCCAACCGCTGTCGCTCTGAGTTCTCATTAAATTGAAATATGTGTTGTAGTAATGGTGTTAGAAGGGCAAACACCAAAATCGAATAACGAAAAAAACACCATCTTTGTATTTTCCAACAAATGGGTCTAGTACGATAAACGCGAGGAGATGGGATGGCTAATTTAAATCCACCAAACGAGTACACATGCATTACTACGATGGTCAATAATATAACCAACCATCTTCTTGTAATGTATTTATATGGTAAAAAAAAATTAAAAGTAAAGTGTCGGACAAGAATAAGTGGCCACTCCGTGGTACTAGCCACTTTGGTTGGTGGAGCAAAAAGTTAATTTTCCACCCTGCTGACTGACCAGAGAAGCACAGCAATATGGGCCTGTGTTGTGGATATACTATCCCAGATGATTGCAGCATGTCCCATGTTCAGGCACTTTCTAAAGCTGCTTTGGATAAAAGGTACATCTGAATTTTATCAAGTAAAGACCAATTAGTGTTTGTGACATAATTTATTAAAACATTTTTTAAAAAGTACCTGCTAGAATTTAGGGATTTATAGGTTATTCAATGTTTTTCTACATTCTTAATGATTCTTAATTAAAAGTAAATATGGTAATATTCAGCTGAGCTATCTCTGCTGAATATCAATTATCTTGTGTAATTAATTCCACCAGTGCAGCATTGGGTGCAAGTTTCAAGATTCAACAGCGCTCATTTGGAAGTTGCTATGCACCAGTTTTATAATAGAGTCGGGATATTTACAGCCCATTTACGAGCTTTGTTATAATTTGCAGAGAAAAAACAATACAACAGGTCCATCCAAAGCACTTCAATGTTATTTGAGTACACAAAGCACAAACACTTGCATTGATTATTTTTTGTAAGCAACGCTTTTGTGTCTATGTTGCGATGAAGTAGAATCTCAGTTTTTTTGTGTTTCTATATATATTTAGAATTCGGATTTAGGCTACCATCAAAATAATGTCTTAAAGGTGACACATTGTACCACCAGGTGTGAGTGTGATTAGCCGTTACAAGCCGTCTTGAAAATCTGCCTCTTCTGACATCACAAGTGGGCGTGTCAGCCTAGATGTGTGCTGGATATATCAGTCTACCAGCCTCCCCAGTGGACTGTAGCAAACGTTTCTCATCTATCCATCATACATCTAGGTGGACACGCCCTCTTGTGGCGTCAGAAGAGGCAGATTTTCAAAACATCAACTTAATCCAACTCACACCTGGTGGTATAATATGTCACCTTTAAGTCAATGAGCGCCGCTAGCTTGTTGCTAGTGGAAGTGCGGTTAGCAGAGTGTCCCTGCTATGAGGGCATTTGCATCATAGGGTTAGTCATTTTGCCTCGATATCATGTGATCTGTACGATAACATTATAATGACCTGCATCATCAGGGTCTTAGTGGGGCCTTATCGTCCTTTCAACCTTCTGTTCTGGATCTCAGACATCATTGGGGTGATAATTGCCTCCAATGAGGGCGCTGGGTGATTGAGAACCATGATTAGCTAAATAGCCCTGTCGTCTGCAGGTCAATATGTAAAAAAAAAAAAAAAAAGCCTCTCTATTCAGCACCCACCGTTCAGCAGAGACTAGGACGAGGCACTGACTACAGAGTCGGATGGACTCCATGAGTAGGTTCCTTAAGTTAATACAGGGCGACACAGTTGGTTTAAGAACAAAATAATAAAAAAATCCATTGAATAAAGCAGCACACATTAGCATTGCTGAAATGATCCTGTGTCTCTCATTAATCTTAAATTGTCTGGGGTTGTGTATTAGCATCACGGGTGCGACTAAATACACTCCAGCAATACGTTTCTGTTCCAATGGAAGAGCTGAGGGCTTCTGTCTGGTGCAGATTGATTGTGTGTGGTCTCTCGTTCTTCCTCACTGTCTCCTATGTGGGTCCCTGTCTGAGAGATGCTGCCTTACCTTTCTGCACATTCCCTTTCTTTTTTTCACCTGGGCCATCTGTTCTATTCTCTCAACTCTTCCAACTCTCGGGCACCATTTCCATTTTTCTCTCCTCCTAAACTCCCCTCTCTCTTTTTCAGTGAACCCTCATTTGTTTTCTCCCCCCTTCTATAATTTTTGTATTCTTCGCAGGGCTCTATATTAACCGCCCCTCCGATACACACACACAGGGAAAAAACACGCACACGCACACAGACACACACACACACACACACACACACACACACACACACACACACACACACACACACACACACACAGCGCCCTCTCCCTGACTGTGGGTGATGTATGGTCCCTGTCACCGCTGGAATCAATGGGATGCCTGTTGTTTTAATTTAGCCCGGGAGCCCAGCGGATCTGGATCCTCAGTGTCATGGAAGAGCGATGGCAGTGGCCTTTCTCCCCCCCCCCTGCACCCTGTCCTCCACCCGCCTCTCTCCCGCTCTATCCCGTCCTGCTCTTCTCCCTCATTCCTTCGCATTGATCAACACTTAGCTCTCATCGGAAAGGCTCCAAGGAGGGTCCCATCCTGTTGAGGTCCACGGGAGGGGGGGGGGGGGGGGACGACGACTTCTCACCTCTTGGCGGTTAACACTCTCTGGATTAGCATCGGTGTGTGTGTGTGTGTGTGTGTGTGTGTGTGTGTGTGTGTGTGTGTGTGTGTGTGTGTGTTTGTGTGTGTGTGTGTGTGCGTGTGTGTGTTATTGTGATGCAACGCACACGGCTGCACAGCCTAGCCTGCCTAAGGCTAGACCCATGCTAACGAACGCAAGAGCGGTGTTACCTGGATTAGCAATCAGCATGCTAACCTGTTCAGTCGCCCACACACGGGTGATTAACGGCCTCCAGAATGCATATTACACAGAGGTGTGAAACATGGCACTTGGTTTTACATGCTGTATGCCTTCATGAGCCAAGTTGGAAAAAAAAAGAACATGGCTAATTGCGTGAGATGTGCTAGCTATGCAGAGCAGCTAGCTACGTTTCATTGGATTCAATTATTGGAGCTGTTTATAGCCCAGGTTGAAATCAAGGATGAAGAAACAACAAAATGTTGAGTTTAGGTCACTGTTATTTTTCCCAATTTAAAAACACAAAAGACCCAATTAAAGAGCTATGAATGTAAATGTGTTTTCATAAATGGTACGGCAACGCAAACAACATAGGCTACATGCAGAACTCATCCTATGATTGACCTGATTATGCCGCATCTTTGAAACCAGAACACCCGGTACAATGATACAGACCACCCTAAATGTTCAAAGTGTCAAAATCCTCGCCGCCCCCAAAATAAATGGGTTATTCACACAAATTTCCGCTGGCAGATACTCCTCAGCTGTCTGATATCATTTTCCTTCCCCATGTCATTTCCCAACCTCTTCCACCACCGCCCATCGTTAATATAAATCATCCATCTCCATATTCCCAAACGCCAAGCATGAGCGAAAGCCATCAGGCAGCTCGCACGCGTCACAGGCGAGAGGCAATTAAAGCCGGGGCATCTGAAACAATAGCCTGAATGGAAGGCAGCCTCAGAGAAAATGAACAATAAGCACGTAACGAGAAACGAGGAAGCAATTAGCGGGCGGGGCGGATTTTCACCACAATACCCTTCATGTTGAGAAATGTGCCGCACTGTAAACATAGGCGGGGACGATGGGGGGATAGGCGGGGATCGTGACTGATGTGGCGCGATGTGATGAAAACAGAAAGAGGCATGTGATTAACGCTACCCATCCACGCTAAGGATTACAAATGCAACAGTTCCCTGGGTTGGCCTGTCGGACGTGGATCGTTTATTTGAACTGAGGGGGGGGGGAATTGGCACTTCTTGAAATAAATAATAAAATGCAACGTTTACACGAGCTCAAACCCAAATAAATGCATTATTAAAGGCAGATAATGCAAATAGTAGATTTACCGCTACCTTTGAGTGAGCTCTGTAAAATAGGACGTTCACACTAAACCTCCTTCAACCCGTGGCCTGGTTTGGTTCTCCTTGAAGGCAGTAGATCAAGGGTACCCGCTGGTGACAACAGGTGAAGAGGATGACAGGTGCTCTCCGACGGCTGACAGACGAGGGGGTAGTGGGTGGTGTCTTCGGTGGGTGGGGGTGCAGGGGTCACACCGCGGAACGGGAACAACGGTTAACAGGGATGGCAGCGGCGGCAGCGGCAGCAGCTGGGGGCAAGGGGCTGAGGAGAGGGATTTGGGTGGAGTCGTGGAGCAGCTGGGAATGTCACTGTAGTGCACTTCATTAGGCAATAAGACCCCAGTGAATGAGCCGAGGGCACGGGTAAGAGGGCCGGGGACGGCGGGCAAAAGAAGTGTTAACTGTCGAGCCATCCGAAGCTGTCACCCTGGATCAGTGTCAGACAATGCCTCGCCGGTAGCACCCCCCTCTTCTTCTTTAAACACAGGGGGATCAGGTTGGTGAGAGGAGGGACCGACAGAGGCCGTACGAAAGAGGGAGAGAAAACTATTAGGACTCAAATAGATTTATTTTAATTGATATGCGCACTCTTAATCATGACTGAATGTTGCTGTTGGCCCAACTCCTGCTGTTACCTTGGAGACAGGGCTAAGATATATGCATGATGAAGTGCATGCATACACACTACCAAACCATGGTCCATGTTCACCGTGCCTTAACACACACACACACACACACACACACACACACACACACACACACACACACACACACACACACACACACACACACACACACACACACACACACACACACACACACACACACACACTCACACACACACACACACACACACACACACACACACACACACACACACACACACACACACACATCACAGCATACACCAACACATATCTCACACATTTAAATACACAATCGTAAAGAAAGCGGCAAGGTAGAGAAGGGAAAAGAAAGCATAAAGAGAGAACGAGGGAGAGAAAGAGAGAGAGAGGCGGGTGGGCAGTCTGACATTTCAAGTTCAGTTCCTACTACGGTGTGTGAAATGTCATATTGTTCAGCCAGACACATCCATCAAAGTCTGCCGGTGTTTTCTAAAGGTGGGCACGGTAACGCCACTTTCATCACTGCATCACCCGACCGCCCCCCCTTCATGTGTGTTCCGCTGTTGTCCGCTTTCGTTTAGAAACCACACAGAAACATGTGTGTCCGATGCACGCGTCGTCATGGGCAACAGGTTTGTATACTTATAGACATGCAACAAAAGAAGACATGTAAACTCGGGCAAACCTTATGTCACAACTACACAAATGCACACATTGTACATCCGTACGGCTGTACATGCCTCACAGGCATGTACAGACACACACACATTCAAATGCATACACACACACACACACACACGCACGCACACACACACACACACACACACAGTGTCCACAAATAGACACCGACACATTTCCCCTTAAGGTTATTTCAAAATGTCAAGAAACGCACACAGACAAACACGTATCCAGGGCCACAGAAAGGACGTGTGTGTGTGTTTGTGTGTGTGTGTGTGTGTGTGTGTGTGTGTGTGTGTGTGTGTGTGTGTGTGTGTGTGTGTGTGTGCTTGTGTGTGTGTGTGTGTATGTATGTTTTTGTGTGTGTCACAGTGTACCAGAGCAACCTCTCTCAAAACATAACGAAAAAATGGACTACCCCCGGCCATGGCATCCAGAGAACATTGGTGGCCTCGTCAACCGTGGCCAGCGAGCCCTCCTCACAAGCCAGGGGCTGTGGGACTGACCCACCACCCCCACCGCCACCACCACCACCACCACCACCACCACGAGGGCCATCATCACCCACACCACTGCCATCAGCGCCGCTCCTTGGCTCCATGGCTGCACGGCGCCAAGGCTCCTGCGCTAATTTATTGCAAAAAGGGAACTGCACCTGCTGCTTTGCCCAAAGGCATAAATGTGCTTGTCTGCAGTTTGGCATACCTCTCCGGGGCCTCGCTGACAGTGGCAGAGGAGAGAGAGAAGGGAGAGAGAGAGAGAGAGAGAGAGAGAGAGAGAGAGAGAGAGAGAGAGAGAGAGAGAGAGAGAGAGAGAGAGAGAGAGAGAGAGAGAGAGATGGAGGGAGGGAAAGAGAGGTAGATGGAAGACGGAGAGAGAAAGGACACGGGAGAGAGTGGTATGGAAGATGGAAAGAGAGAGGGAAGGGGTGAAGATACGGGAAAGAGGTAGGTTGAAAGGAAGAGAGGGAGGTCGTGAGAAAGGACACAGGAGAGAGCGGTCCGGGGGATAGAAAGAGGGAGAGGGAAAGGTTGTAGTGGGGGAGAGAGAGAGGGGGGTTTGAGGAGAAAGAATTTAACTTGAGCACCGTGATTAAATCTGTGGGGTTGAGTGCCAAAACGGAAGTATGGTGTAGATGGAGAGATAAACCACCGTTCAGTTTAATAATTAAGATATCCAGCCGGCGACCTTTAAAGGAAAATACAACCGCAGTGATAAAGTGGAAAGTACACCGATTGAATTACTGATGGTTAAAAAATGAAAAGTAGGGGAGGGAATCTAATAGACTTAACGTGCAAGGACATTTGATGAACGCCGGAATTGACTATGTAGTTTTCTTTTCTTTGTTCTTTTAAATACATGACATTGAAGTCTGTGCTAAATTGAGCTTCCCTTTTGGTAGTAAATTGTCTAGGGTACGTCAGTTACTTAGGGAGGTCATTATGTAAATTATTCATATAACTGGTAATGGAAGTAGACCCCCACCTTGGCCCCCCAGGTGGGCCCTTGTACTTCCTTACACGGTGCATTCCATTTATTTCTGCCACATCCATTACCCAACTGTGGGCCGGTGAGATATATTAGGAAATATGAATGCATGCAATATTACTTTAATTGCAGAAGAGCATAAGTTGACTAAAAGGCTTCCCATGGATGCCTTATATATAGCATAAGTCTACACACCTCAGAGTATTTTTAGATACATCGGCTAATAATAGGTGAATGGAGCGGTCCACTTTCGTTCCATTCCTATTGGTTGTGACAAATCATTTTGCTGAAGGCGAATATCTTTAGGTGTGTAGGTTGCAAACATTTATGGTAAACTGTAAAGGTTTCAAATCAACAGGGTGTAGACTAGCCTCTGCAATTCATTTATTTTTTCCTTTGAATATCTAACGAAACAGGAAGCAAGGTGGGATTCGGACTCAGTTGTTTGGAGTCTCCCCCCTGAATTTCTGCTAAAAACATAGTAGTATTGCTGGATCAGAGAGTCATGTCTATATTTCGTTAAAATAGCAATACTCAGATTGAAACAACAGCGAGAGAAAAGGAGAGAATGAATGAAGTAAAACAAAAAAAAGAATAAAAGAGGAAAGGAAAGGGAATGAAATGTGTTTCAGTGCAGATCTCCTTCGGGGGGGGCGCCGCATAGGGAAGAAATGTCAGCTGCAAGGCCTGATCGAGTTAGCCATCACTCAGTCTTTGAAAGGTTGAAGGAGTGATTACTTTAGGTTTAATTTCTTGGAAATGTTTTTCTTCAACGCATTTATTTCAATGTGGAGCTCGACCTTGGGATAAGGCGGGGGATTCTTTCACTTTCACTTTCTCCTCAGTCCTTGACAGACAGAAACGTCTAACACGCCGCCATGTAATCCCCAGCAACTGCGGTTGCTTGGCTAAGCTTGAGTAAACCCCCACCTGCTCAAAATCAGTCCAGGTCTCTTTCTTCCTCACTTCTTTGTCCTCCTTTTTCCATCGAGCATTATGAAATTAATTAAATTCAATGAATTTTGTGTGTGTGTGTCTTTTCCCTTATTTCTGTCTCCCATAATGCTCGACTTCTTTCAAAGCCTTTAATCACAGCTGCACAGACACATCTCAGATATATGTGCAGGTACCCAAAGATGCATACCCGCACACGCTCATGCAAACACACACACATAAACATGTGTGTGTGTATGCACACTTCCATACATTGATACGCACACTGTGATTATTATAGCTGTGGCATAATTACAGAGAATGTACTATTTTGGGATGTCCTCATCTGCCTGTTGCATCATGGGAAAGTAAGATGGAAATGCAATATGGCGGAGGGTGTCATGATGCCAGACAGATGAAGGGAGCAAGTATGTACTTTGGGGTAAGTAGTGTTGCGACAGAGGGAGAGAGAGCTGGGCAAACTGAGACAGTTAAAGCTAGACATTATAATATGAGGAATATTGAGAGTGAGGAGAGATAAGAGGGAGAGAGAGAGAGAGAGAGAGAGAGAGAGAGAGAGAGAGAGAGAGAGAGAGAGAGAGAGAGAGAGAGAGAGAGACAGAGAGAGAGAGAGAGAGAGAGAGAGAGAGAGAGAGAGGAGAGAGAGAGAGAGCAACCGGAGGAATGAGGCAAGAGGGATAAAGGTAAGCAGCGTGCACACACAATCAGGACGTGGACATTGTATGGGCAGGGGGCTTGGGTGAAAGAAAAAAGAGAAAAAAAAACAATATAAAAACCCAAACAGATAAAATTCGACAACAACAAGACGCTCTTAAATTTTTACGGACATGCCGGTGAATCGCATTATCCTCCTTCTCTAATCCATTTTCCAGGGACCACCATACCCGGTTCGTGTCCCCAAATTAGTTTTGAATTTAGCCATGACGGTATACTTTCCGTGGTAGTCACGGCAACACCTGCCGGCGGGTGACACCGGGGCTTCAGCCCTGGGGGTGGGGGGTGGATGGGGGGGCTTCATTAAAACGACACACTTGACTGACTGCCATGTCTCTCTGTCTCTCTCAAAATGTTCCGGCCTAGTGTTAGCATGCTAACCATCCATAAGTTTGTCTCCTCTGGCCACCATCTTCTCCCTATGTGTTGCATCTCCCGAACACAAACGTTGGCTAACATCCCACACAACGCCGCTTTCCTCCAACGCGTTTTTCGATGGGTAAATATTGAATCGCTGCCTCGCAACACAATTGTATTATCTATCCTCTCTCTCTCTCTCTCTCTCTCTCTCTCTCTCTCTCTCTCTCTCTCTCTCTCTCTCTCTCTCTCTCTCTCTCTCTCTCTCTCTCTCTCTCCATCTCTCTCTCTCTGTATCTCCCTCTCTGTATCTCCCTCTCTCCCTCCCTCCCTCCCTCCCTCCCACCCTCCCCCCGAGCCAGCCTCTCAACATGAAAGGCTGTGAAATACAGCTCACTGTCCGCGTGGATCTGGCCAGGGCCCCAGGGTGCTTTTTTCAGCCTGGCTGGGTCGGGAGTAGTGGCTCTGCATGACATGTCCATTTGCAAGACTTCCAGCCCCCTGCCTTGCAGAGCACAACAGCTTCAGCCATCAAGTAGACAGCGAGGAAACAACGATCATTTGTTTGTGTTTTTTGGGGGATTGGTGTTATCTTCTTTTGGTTTTCAGTTCTCATTCAGGACGGGTCAGGGTCAGGCCGAGGTTGACAGGGAGAGGAAGTTATAGATGGAGATAGAGGGAGAGAACTCTTGGAATGAAAAACCTTGGACAATACAAATCGGTACTGTCTTTCTGTTTGTCAGCACGGTGCACTGCTTTAAATGGAATGACAATGGTGAGAGTAAACAGAAAGCCAGAAGGCAATGATACATTTAAGACAACCCGGGCAAGTCATTTGAACTGCGACAGGTCAGTATGGCGGTAGAAAACCATCACAATATCTCAGTCCCACATTCAAGACCTAAAAAAAACGTTTTGACATTCTGAAAGAAACAGAATGATATTAAATTCCTGACAAAAATAAACATATTGCAAAGAACCGCTTCTGCTACCAAATTCATATCAAACAGGGCATATATTAAACCCCAGGCACCGACATTGACAACCAAATAGGCCAATAAACAGAGTTCTGCCACTTTGTCGATTAACAAAAGGTGCCAAGAAAATGTTGCGGATTCTGTTTCACAATGAATAGAATGTGTTGATTCAAGGGAGGGGGCAGAAAATATATGTGTCATTATTATGAAGTCCACGTACACCAACAACACATTTTCTACCATTATAAAAACATCAAATAGCACTCCACACTTTAAATCTCACACTGGGGGTTGCAGCTTGAGTGTGACCCTGTTTAACACATGCAAGCATGAATTGGCAATGACATTTACCCTATCATCTCCTCACCCTGCTAAACACTAAAGTCAAAGGGTTCCCAGTTTGCAGGGCTCCTACAGTATTTTTTTCTCAAGCCTTGACCTTGACAGTAAGCCATGGCAACTTAAAATAATGATATTCCAACACATAGACACACATACCCCCCACGAACGAAACATAAATGAAAAAAATATTCCTGAAGAATACCCAAGTGCACTATCATTGTGCTAACATCAGCCAGGAAAAATAGCCGCCGCAAAATGTTTGGCAGGACCCGAGAGTCAAACGCAGCTAAAGTCCCAGCGACAAAGTACGCATACAGAGCAGACTGTCAGCGTGTTTTTCGAAAATAAATAGCAAAAACCTAGAGCACAAATTGTATCACTACTTATAAGACAGAAACCCTGACGAACCACAATCACCATAAGGGCGTCACCTACAAGAAGAAAAATAAATCATAATCCCTCATAGAGAGGAGAATTACTGCACAGCAACGAAGAACAGAATGGTTTTCAAGGTGACTGAAGTGAGGCCAGATTTAAAAGCCAGTACAGAGATGAAGAAGTATATACAGATACAGCCCGATGGACTGACAGACCGACCGACAGACAAACAGACAGGAAGGCAGAAAGGCAGACCTAGAGATAAAGAGAGTTAAAGCGATCTGTCTGAATACAATGTAGCCTGTGCGTCTTTGTGAAGATGAGATGGCACCAACATGGATGTGGCCCCCAAAAGACTCTAATGGAAACAATCATCTTATCTCTGCCTCGCAGGATCTAGATCTAGGATGTAAACTTAAAATTCATCTGTTTCAGACTTCCTGCTCTCATGGTTGCGCTTCTAAATTCCAACTGGAATTAAAATATCCCATATCCATCAAGTACAAGGGTAACATGTCTGTTATATTTTCACCATGGCAACATGACTTTGTTATACCATATATCTGAAATCTGTTATTTTTTGCACTTGTTACATACATGTTGTGCCTGTCAACCATTGCTAGCCCAATATTGAGGGTCCATTTGCAGTGATTAAGAAATATTCGCTATACAAATTGTCGACACACTTAAAAAGTCTGTACTTCAAATTGCACTAAAATATTGATGGCTTCACAGGAAGCAAACTTTACTTTGGGCGAGTGACCTGAATGTAAAACCACTACCTCAAATTGGGGCATTAACGGTAGTCTCACTTGCTTCTCTCAGAGGGATGTCAGAGGGAGACTGATGCATTTGGATATCTATGGTTTCTCCTCCTGGCCTCTGAGCTTGGATGAACCTGTAATTTAAGTTACATAAGCGCACTTATTAAGTCAATCTATGTGTTTTCACCCTCCTACGGTAGAGGAATATTTAAGGAGACAACACGTGAGTGTTGGCAGTTGAAAGAAAAAAATGAATGAATAATTGAGGAGTTAAGGGAACCACTAATAGTGGAAGCTGCACTCTGAATTAAATATTCTGAGTATCAACTGCAGTGGGGTAGAATATGTAGGGGCCGAGGCAAGGACACATGAGGGCAATAATCAACCTACCAACCACCAGTGCCCATAAAATACAGTAATATAGTAATAAGTATTAGTATCATCCATCTATTATAATTTTGATGGCATTTTTCATGAGATTCTTTGATTATCAATTTACCAAATTAATTTGATTTAAATTAAACTTTTACATTTTTTTAGTTGACTGCATAGCTTAGATATTTCTAAATGCTTTTTAATGGTTTCTACTTAATGCAGAGATTATAATCACAATTTAGGTTTTCTATTGCTATATTATAACATTTGTTGTGCATGTCACACAAATAAAGGTTTAAATTAAACATTTTCCATTGGACAAACACACCCAAACACATCGCACATACATAAATGCACAATAGTAAAGAAATTACACTAAAAGTAGAAAGACAGAGAGGGGTAGAAGACAAGAGATGCATCTATTCCTGTCTAGTCTCGGCCATTTGTGAAGTGGCTCTTTGAAAGGGATCAAAAAAAGTTCCCCGGCCCCCGAGGGGAAACCATCAGGGTCCCTGAACGCATCTCGCTTCTATCCACGTCGTCGTTGTAGTGCAGCTCCGAGACTGCAACACGCGGTACCTCATCTCGAGAGCCGAAACATAACTGGGCGGTGCATTAGAGATGACTCGTAGGGTTTTATCTGATTACTGTGTTATCTGAAGAGCAACGACTAAGGGCCTTGCTTTTTCTTCTCCGGTTAAGTACTTTGGCCAGAATACCTGGAAAGGAAAGCATGACGGAAGGCCATGGAACACACACTCAAACACACACACACACATATATGGATTATATACATTACATCCTTTTTCGGTTGACCATGGATACCCTGCCACAGAAGTTCCGTTGCACGCACTTGTGTTGCAAGGTCAAGATGCCTGTTCGGTCACATCACTAATAGGCTGCCTTAATCAATGGCATCAAGTTTTTCCCAATCCTGTTACATCCTCCTACCTTCCGCATCAACACACACATGAAGGCACACACGCCTGTGTGAGCGTGTTTGCCATGGTGACAGTGGGAGAGGGAACGAGAGGCGAACGGGGGTCTCTCACTTGAAGCTCCTCTCTCCACCGACATCGCCCCTGCCACTGCTGCTGGCCGTTGTCAGGCACCAGCTCTAGAAGCCAGCAGATCGACCGGGTGGGCTGTCTCATTAACCCCCGGCAACCGATGGGGGACGTCGCGACTCCTCCGCTTCCCCTGTCAGAAAATAAGTCTCCTGTGTCCAAGATTTCGCTGGAGGAAAAAAAAAAGAAGACAAAACAGCCTGGGGGGCTCAATCTGCCTGGAACCCATGTCATTCCCTTGCTTGTCGTAGTTTTTTTTATTTTTTATCATTAGGGTTGGATATGGAGATGATTGGCTGTCTGTTGCAGCTCAGCATCTGTCATCACCCCCCCATACCTGTATCCCATGGTGGATCCCTGCAGGATCACCTGGCAGTGGTGAGAGGCGATCCGATGGCCACTAAATGCAGGGTGCCATGACATTTGAAGAATGCTTCGCCGGGTACGGCTCGGAGGAGCCAACAGTCGACACAATGAAACCTCCACACAAATCAGGATGATATTCCGGCCAAATTGTCAACCCCCAACCCCCCCCCCCCCCCTCATCGCTCATCCCACTCCTCCCCCGTCGGCTCCCCTATTCAGTCCAACGCCGTGGCCAGAATTTGGATTAGGGGGATGGCATTAGTGCATTTTGGAAGGCTCCACCAATGGCCATTGTGTAAGGGCAATCTCACTGGACCAGCCAGTCTGTTTGCTCCTGTTTTCCAAAAGAGCATGAGCCCATTGCTGCAATTCTGGCATGAAGCTGGATGGGCCGGCAGCCGAGGTGCCACAGCGGTAAGGGCTGAGACTACACCCCAGCCCCGCCCAGCAACCCCCCGCATCACCCTTCAGTAATTTGACCGTGTACAGGCACATCTACGCCACTGACAACATTTCTGGAAAATGTGGCATGTGGGCTTGATTGTTTGAGTTTGGGGAGGATACACGGCACTCTAGTGCCCACGCGTATGCAGTCCCTTAGGGGGTTCAAAAGACAAGGACAGGCCAGGGTTGTTCTCATGAAATGCTTCTTCTCTATTTAAGTGTTACTCCAACCACTCTCACCGGTTTATTCAGCAAAGACTGAATTCCTCGGTGCCCATGCTTTACCGGTCCCCTCCGTTCAATAGTCGTGTCTTCCATACCGTCTGAGAGCATGTCAGCCACTAAGGAGACAAGACACACCATGAATGTCAAAAGCGATGGGTTTTCACTGTTCCAAGTCCCAGAGAGCAGAAGGCCCCTGTATGTCTGTTGGCACTGCTGCCTTCACGCATGCTTACACCCAACACTCAAAACCTATTGCGAGTTTAGGCAAAACAATCGTGGTTCAGTTCCGTCCTTTTTCTACAAATCTGTCCGACTTTCAAATTCCATTCCAACATTTTATATTTTGACACTTCCAACACAGAGTGCTTGCCTTTGAATCTCACTGTATTCAGCCTCTTAATGTTTCAGGCATCATACAAATGTGATGCCACTTTCTGCTTAATTCCTTTGAAAGGAAACAGAGTTGTCTCTCTACCTCCTAATGCAGGAAATACATATGTTCTCGAGTGGTTTAGGCAGTGCATTTTTCCTCAAATAATCAGGGACCAAAAAATGTGGCGACGCACTTTCTCACTTTTTATTTACCCTTCTGCCTCTCCCTCCTGCACTCATTGCCCACTTTCCCATAAAACAGCAGAATGTAATGAACGCCGATGGTTATATAGCCCAGCATGAACTCATCACCATAACAGCACATTATACGATCATCTTAAGGATGGCCACTTTGAATAGAGACAACAGGAGCAGGTTACGTTGTCTGCTGCAGTAAAACGCTTATGAGCCTTTTTTACCCCATCTCGATTCCCATGCTGCGTATGCATGCAGGCTAACGTATGCTATATTCGCTGCCTCCACACGTCTACTGTACATTACTGTATAGACTGCCAGCAGGACTCCACCTCCTCTCCGCAGGTCCACTGGTGTTGAAGTACCAGAACCCCAGCTTAATTAGCTTAAGTAAAATTTGGCCACCATGACTCCTGCATGGCCACATTAATGACCACAACAACAAACAAGAAACAACAACTCCGTCCATAACTTTGACAATGTCACCGTGCCTTTATTTCTCTTGGGTGGATGGTTGGCGGTAGGGGTGGTGGGGATCAGGGTGGAGGTCAACCCTGATCTCTTCCTTGTTCCTCAGTGCCCTCACCTCTCTTAACCCTGCCCTTGTTTATGCCCCCGCTGCCGTTCCCTGGAGTAACCAGTAAGGACGGTTAAGTCCGCACTTCATCATCTGCAGTGTCCCTCCCTGGAGGGGCGATCTCGTGCCGCCGGCTTCAGCCGTGCATGCTGTACAACGTCCTATCCAATGTTTTATTCTTCCATCCCTGCTGTTTGTGCTTTTTAAAACCATTTTTGTGTGCAGACAGTCATCTTAGATAACATATCATTAGAAACAAAAAGATACTTAAATCGGTAGGAAGATTACTGCCGGCATGGACGTGGCTTAAAGTGGACCCGATCCCTTAACGCAGCACTCTGTTCGAACGGACATGCTTTCCGCTGTTGGTTGTTTCGAAGAGACCGGCGTGGCCTTCGATCAGTCACAGCTAAGCTTCAGTGCTTTTCCGGAAGCATGCGGTTTTGTACCGCAGTGGTACAAAACGATGTCCGATGTCCGTGTGAAATGCACATATAGTGCGAGACGCTTATCATTTGAAAATTTATTTTTCATATAAAAAAGACACTATGAAAACATCAGAGGACTACTTTTTCTATAATTATACAGATATTTATAAAATAAAACAGGAGAATGAGAGCAGGAGGAGGGGAGGGAGAGAGAGAAAGATAGAGGGTTAAGGGAGAATTTCTCTTGAAGCAATACTCCAAATGAATTAAAGAGGGGACCGGATGCGTTTGCTGTACTTGTGTGTTAATAAGCCTGTGTGCATAGTTGTTCAAAACTTTGAAATGCGCAGTTCACTGTGTGTTGGTGTGACATGAATGATACTGCAGGCTCTTTGAACTTTCCAAAAGACACTCAAAGGGCAAAGCCTAGAACAAGTAGATCAAGGACAAGATTGTTGCGTGATGCCGCTTGGTTAATACTTCACTGTGGATGTGAACTTCCAAACAGCTTCAGACCCTAACAAAAATAAACCATAGCACTCACCTTCCTTTGAGAATACAACAGAGAAATCCCCCGAAAAGCATGAATGAATCGTGACGGAAAAACACTAGCAGCGGAATCATAATAGTAATAATAATGATCACAATAATATTTGAAAATAATTATCAGACACATTTTTCAGATTGAAGATGAGACTCCTGAATCGTCCATTGCAACTCGTTAATAGTGCAGTTGCCGCTGCGGTCCAGATTGACTCGAAGTGGAAGATCGCTGAGCCAACACACCCTTCTCACAAGGTTGTACATGGGAGATGGTGTCAACAGGCTCTGGTCCAGATGTCTGGAGACCATGTAGAGACCAAGCGTGACCTCGCGGAGAGCAAGGTGAATGTGAACCCGGAAAAACACGACTTGGGGGCCCCAGATCTATCCATCTACCCTCCCTCCCTCTCTCTTCCGCGAGGGAGGGAGGGAGGGAGGGTAGGTGGTTATTTTTTCTCTGCGTATCGCCGATTAGCTTGAAAAGGTTAGCTAGGACTGTGCTCTTGTCTTGCCATCTGCACTGCGCTGCGTTACCACACTAGGGATCTTTAAACAGATGGTTTGAGGGTTGTGTCTGAAAATGTCAGGACAAATCGCCATCCCCGTGGTAATTACTGTTTTCCACTCTCCCTCTCTTGATCTGCATCCACTGCTGCCCCTCTTTTGATTTACTTGCCATCCCCCCCCCCCCCCCCCCCCTTTAAGTCTGCCGTTCTCTCCTACACTGTGCTATCATCTATCTGCCCACTAACGTTCGGCTAATTGGAAGGCTGTGTAAAAAGACATGGAGGGAAGTTATCGGGCCATCTACTGCGTTCATGGTGCACTCTGACCATCTCCCCTCTCTGCTGGTGTTTTGCATGAGTAATATGCTAATGCTTCCACGGCAAAGAACTAGACCTTCCATTTGTTTTTTGGGAGACTGCAATCTAAAAATGTCAGGTAAAAATATCTTTCCATCAGGCTCCCCCTGGCACTTTGACTCCCCCCTGTCTGCCCCCCCCCCCCCCCCAGCCTCACTGCTTAATTTAACATCCCTTCTGATTGGCTACTTGTCTCATCCTTTAGGATCCCACTTTGTCTCTTTCTGCCTGAATGACGTCATCACGATCCGTCCTCGACTGTCTGTATGTCTGTCTGTCAGCGCCCCCTCACCATATATTAAGCCCATATGTATTAATGCAATGTCACATTAACATTTGATATCATCTGTTTTTCTTCTTCTATTTAGGGGGGGGGGGGGGCAGATTGGAACACGTCAATGGTGGATAAAACAAGGACCAATGGGGGAGGAGGGGGGGCGGGGGCAGAACTCCAGAGGACACGTTGGTCAGAGCACAGCCTCTGCCGTCTCCGTCTCTTTGTGCACGTCTTTCCCCTCCACCGCAGCAGTTGCTCTTGATCGCAAATGGCAAGAGAGCGTAGGCTGCCACGTCTCAGCAAGCAGTCTGGAGGGCACGAGGTCATTTCCTTAGTAACTACAGGGGATGAGCGGGCTGGCAAACCAGTCGATACCTGGCTCTGAGCAGGGTATTGATGCCTGTGTATCAGGCCTGTATGTGGGAAGGAGGGAGTCATGGAGAAAATATGAGGCGAGTTTTGCAGACTCTTGAATGGCACAGCAAACAGCCCACGATGGGAACGTATCTCTGGCGTTTTTCCCAAAATCGATTCCAATGTTGCATTCTTCCGAATGGAAATATTCCCAGGGAGTGTGTGTGAGAGGGTGAGAGAGTGTCAAGTGGGCAATATTTGTTCTTGTTGTTTTCCAATCGGGACGGAGCAACATGCAACACACACAGGACCTCAGGCAAGCTCACAAAGATGAGGTGTGTGTATATGTGGAATATTGGTTTGGTTTTCACAAGGGATAAACCCTAATAAAGGAATCTAAAAAAAGGCAAAGCAAGCAAAAAGCCAGACGAACCAAAGCAATCCCAAAATAAATTGATTATTCTTGTACAATTAAGACCGTAGAACATAATTGTGCAGAAAGGGTTCTTTGTTGATCCTGTTTGACTTTTGATATAATTTTCCTCAACAGTTTAACGTTAGGGAGGACATCTCATATCTAAATCATAGAAATTACAAAGAAGGGGAAAACAAGATTACATTGCAGACGGAGAAGAGAAGACGTAGCAGAGGAATGGCACATATCATTAAACGACTCTTTTTTTCCCTTCAACCCCGACCAACTCTCCGGAACCATCTATAGAGAGAAACGTACAGTAAAAAAAAAAAAGAGTGCTTGCATCCTCCATTACACTGGGAAAGAAAACAGAAGATGACGGGGGGGCCTAGGGGGACTAACGGTGTGAAAACAGCAGTGAGATTTTTTTTTTCCTTTCTATAAAAAGAACTTAACGGTGCAGAAATATTCTTTTCTTTTTTCAACTTTTTCAAAATCATTAAACAGGTGAAAGAGATTTTCCTTTTTTTTCTTCTTCATCTTCTCTAGAATAAAATCAAGACATTATTTTTCAGAAACCGTTCATCGTCCATAGGGTCTTTTTTTTTCTGTGGTTGTTTTGTTGGATTTTCTTAAAGGTCTTTTATTTTTCTCAAAAAGTGTGTCTGTACTTGCTTCAAGCCCCTGTTCTTTCATTTTTGATAGTCTTTGTGAAAATATAGAATAGAACAGTTTACCTCCATGTCAGTCCAGTGCAGCCGTAAACAATTACAGTAAGCAATCTAATAGAACACATCGCAGGAGATTTGGAGCAGAGTCTGTAAAAGTGTGTGTGTGTGTGTGTGTGTGTGTGTGTGTGTGTGTGTGTGTGTGTGTGTGTGTGTGTGTGTGTGTGTGTGTGTGTTCATACGTGTGTTGTGTGCGCCCAGTGGTTTGTACTTGTTCACTTTAGTTTGCCCTTTTGAGTAGCTCGGGACTTTGAAAGTCCAATCTCGGATTCTGAGGGAGTGTGTACGTTTGTGTTTTATGTGTGTGTGTCCTAGTTTGCTTGCGGGTGTGTGTATATGTATATGTCTGTTGTTTTTCACACTTCAGTCTGAAAATCTCCTTCGGATGAGTCTGGCGTGTTAGCGGAGGAAGAGTCCCATGTCTTGTTGTGCAGCTCCATGCGGTCCTTCTGTTCCCCAGGGACGATGCACAGCTCGGGGGTCATGGTCTTGAAGCTGTCCCAGGAGTGCTGGTCGTCTGGGGTCGACTTGTCCTGTTAGGGGAAAGGGAGGGGAGAGAGAGACAGAGAGAGTAAAGAGAGAGAGAGAGAGAGAGGGGAGAAAGAGAGAGTTGGAGGGAGAGAGAGAGAGGGGAGAAAGAGAGGGGAGAAAGAGAGAGTTGGAGGGAGAGAGAGAGAGGGGAGAAAGAGAGAGGGGAAAGAGAGAGAGAGAGAGAGAGAGAGAGAGAGAGAGAGAGAGAGAGAGAGAGAGAGAGAGAGAGAGAGAGAGAGAGAGAAAGAGAGAGAGTCGGGACAATACGTGTTTATTATTACCTGTTCTCTGCAGTGGAAGAGGAAGTTAAATGGACTCATAAACGGGATAATTACTTATTTTGGGCCACAGAGGAAATAGTTTTTGAGATGGATAAACCCACTCATTACGAGTCTGGTTTTATGTGGTTTAAAATATTCATCCCATAGTATCCCATTAGGCACATTACCACGGACCGGAGACAACATACTTGAACCAATCTATAGATAGCTATATTGCTTTGTCTTAAAACCAAAACACTCTATATACCAGAATAGCATGCTACAAATATGCTAAGCGTATACTATTCTATGCATATACTTGCAGGCAAAACCATCCAACCCCCCGCTATGTATTCCATTATTCATGTGATTGATTGACACACAATGAAATGTGACTCAAGTCAATACAGATGCAGGGACGGCAAGGCGTCTTGCCGTAGGATACACTGCTACATCTAGGATCAAACCAAAAACTTTGGCTTTGCAGTGGAACCACTGACTGTATTGAGGACCCTAGCCTGCAAGGATATCATGCCCTCCTTCATGAACCAATTCCTTTCTTCCATCATTGAAATGGATGGAAAAGGGATACAAGACACATCTGCTATCCCTTTATCTCCCAATCCTCCCAATCAAGGGGATCTGAAATTGATTGAAATGGCTTGCAAGCTCTTGAACCGAGCTCTCTGTGAACACTGATTTCGGTCTTTCGGGGTGGCGAGCCATTCAAGCGTGTGAAATATATGTTGAGTGAAAAGCTTATTAGAGTTTATACTAATATGCTAATACTAATAAGTTCACAGACCAGTAAATATCTATTTGGCTCGATGTATGGGGCGTAGAGCAATAAAATACCATTTTCCACATTATGAATTAGACAAGACCTTTTCCATTTTGCGGAGCAATGATGGAGCCAATTACTGGTAAACTATTTGGATATATGTATAGGTCATCTGGAAATAACCAGGGGAGTACTTTTCAGCATATCATATCCTGGCTAACATAACCTTTACCTACAGCTCGGAATTGGAGAGATATCCCCAGATACAACACACAGAATGCCGGGGTTCAGATGTGAGCTATAGGTATATATGTGTACGTTCAGGCGGAGACGGAACAGCGAGCATGTCTCTCTCCCGCCTCCACCTCCTACATCTACGGCATGTCATCGTGATTCACCTTGTTTCTCCTTCCTTTCTCTCCCTCTCCTCATAGCCGCTCCTCATGAAGCTACACCCTCATCCAGTCCCATTGAGACATTCACAGCTCTATATCACTGCCGTCATCCTCATTCATGCACACACACACACACACACACACACACATGCCCGCACGTGCACGCACAGTACACCCACACACAATGCATGTGAGCCCAACTTCGTGACAGGAGTTCTTCCGTCAGCCAGTAGGTGGCAATATCTGCACAATCCTCATTCTGCACAAGACGCTTGCAGACAGTTGGTAAAATGAATACAAAAGGCATATTCGGGGTGCCAATTTGCATGCTAAATGCTGGCGAAGGAACATTTTGTAAATGCAGGAATGTGGGTAATGCTGCAGTTAAGCCCAACTTTATCCCTGGGAGCCCGGACTAACGCGATTCTGCCTCCAGTGCGTGTCGATCTCCCTTCGCTTATTCCCGCCATCTATGTCCTTCTTCAGCTCCCCCCCCACCTGCCCACACCAACCCCCTTATTGCCCCCTACGTCTCCCCTCCTTTTCTTTCTCTCTCTCCGACCTCTCCTGCGTTTGGCTCCTTTCGCCGCGTCTCAAATCTGTCTTCCTTCCTCCTTCTGTCCCTCTCGCCTCTGCCGTCCCATTCTCTCCCTCTCCCTCTCTCTCTCTCTTGCCTTCTACTTACACTCGACGAGATCTTTTCACCTCCGGTAGACCAAATGCTCCATGGTTTTTTCCTCCTCTGTCGTGATTGAAGGGGAGGGAAGCGACGGCGTGGCATGGAAGTGCGGGGAAGACGATAGAGAAGGAGACAGAATAGAAAAAGAAAATAAAGAAAAGGGGAGGGAAAAAGAGAGGGAATGGGGTGTGGGGTTTGTAGGGGGTCGGTGGAAACAGGCACTGACAAAGTCCAGCCCAAAAACATTAGCGTCGGTCCACGCACACACACACCTCTCAAGGTGGACCGGGGCAGTTGTTGCTCTGTGCTTACACACTGCTCCCCTTTGGTCTGGTTTCGTTTTTCTCTCACACACACACACACACACACACACACACACACACACACACACACACACACACACACACACACACACACACACACACACACACACACACACACACACACACACACACAACACACACACCTATTCGCAAACAACCCTCTTCAGCACAGTTTATAAAAGAAACGAGAAGAAAGAGTTCATTAACCTAGGGTCAACAATATTGAGGGCACATTGAATACGGTAGCTGTTCTGCGTTCAGATGTCGAGTAACATTCATATATTCCATCGTGCTAGTGTTGAGAGTACCATACAGAGGCTGTAACATCGAAGCCCTTTTGTCTCTTCTTGTATGACCACAATTCCAAGTGAATGGAAATGTTCAACCGGCCAACGATCATGTTCACGCAGAGTCATTTTTCATTGCCTGGTTTTCCCCCCATTAACAGCTTCAGTCAAAACATATGCATTGCACAGCACTTAATGCTTTACACTACATGTTTTGACAGTCTCTTCATTAGCATCTTGACCAAAGCCATTCAACCGTTAGGATATTCACATTATCCCAGTCGAAAGATAATCCCCTTCCCATTCGGCAGCCAACATATCCTCATCCTCATCATCATCATCGCCAACGACATCATCAGCTTGCAGCAGCTAAAGAAAATAAATCATCCATGGGGAAATGTATGGGTGAGTGGCTAGGTTAAAAACAGCATAGATGCTACCAGTGTAACGTCTATGATCTTCAGCCTCTCTGAAGGCTTTGTTGCCTTCGGGCAGCTAGCGCGCTGGTTCAAATGAGTGCCCCGCTTTCTGTAGTGAAGCCACTCTTCCAAAACAGCCCCCCCCCCCGCCCCCTCACCATAGAACGGTCAACGGACGATGATAAGTCTGGACGACAAGGGTTAGTGTGGTGACACATGAGCTTTTGCATGAGGGGAGGATAGGGGGTGTTTAGGGGTAGGTGGGTGTTAACTTGTTTTACCTTTGTTGACTTGGATGCCCATGGTATTGGTGATTGTCTGGCTACATTCAGACTGGGGTGGTGGTGGTGGTGGTGGTGGTGGTGGTGAGAAGCATGCATGACAGCCAGCCGACAAGATAAAACAAATAAACAAAAAAAACAAATAAAGAAACAGAAGATGCAAATAAAATCAAACAAAACAACAAATAGTTTGAAAGGACGAAAAAGTTATCCACGCGATGGACAGACATTGAGTGATCGCGTCCCACACAAACAAAACTGGAGAAACAGAAACCAATGAATAGACAAACACATTTCACAAAACTGCAATATTGAACTTATAAAGCGAAGCAGACATGAAATCAGAAGCAGATTGAGTGGATACCAGATAATGAATACAGCTTTTTTTTTTATGAAATGTTTTGTACTTAAACTTTGTTTAGATTTTGCACTCGTTTCCTTCCGTTCTCTCTCTCCCTCTCTCGTCTTTTAGATGATATTTCATACCTTTCAGTGAAAATGTCCAACCAACGATGATACACAGCAAGCATGTCTGTCTTGGCACTCTAGAATATTCTAGAGAAAAAACAGTAGGAGTTGGTTGCCTTGCCTTGCCTAATTGGGCATAACGGTCTTTAGCATAAATTACTCCTTGGATTGTTGGGGTGCAAAAAAAGTGCCGCATAAATTAAGTCCCTTCAAAGACTGAAATCGACAGAATATATGGTAAATAAATTCAATTAGGGCAACACATTGCGAGCAAACAAGCAATCAAGACTCAAATCAGCAGCGGCCATTCGATGGCGCTGCACGGTCCGGTTCACAAGGCCCATCACATCGTCCCGGAACATTCCGGATGGCGCCTCTGACTTTTTCACCCTCGCCCTAATTGGCCTGAGGCCGGCAAATGAGCTAAATTAGCAATGTGCCTCCCGCACACAGGAAGCTAGCCTTAGCCTTGTTCAGCCACACCGCGGCTAACGGTCTGCTCATTAGGAGCCGCTAATAGAAGCGGGCGGAAGTAGCCCAAGCGAGCGGTGTGCTGCTGCACAAGCCTTTGGTATTCATGGGTCATTTTGGGAGTAAAAGAGGACGACGAAAAACAGTCGATGGGTTTTAAACTCAACCCCGCTCGGGTCCCGAGGTGGAGAGGAGGGGGCGAGAGGTGGGGGGGGAGACAGGGATTTGAAAATAATTAAAAACAAGATAATGGGAGAAATTAATTAGCTGATTAATTCAACGCCTCCAAAACGGAACTGGTAAATGCGTTGTGAGTGAGAAACCGCACGGCGTCAGGACGAATAGAGGGGAAGAGGAAGTGACACGGGAGTGGGTGTGGATAAAGAGGTTGTTTTATTGCGTCCGTTTGAAACCGAAACCTCTTAGCTTAATGCCAGACAATTGATTACTATACCTGGGGGGGTGTAACTGTGGAGAAATCACTGGGCTCAACCAGAATCAATGAGCAATCGGCCTTTGCCATTTAAAATGATATCTATCCATTTCATACAAGGCACCATCAAATCATGCCTGGGTAAAAATATCCCTTCAGTGCCTTGAGAGCTTTGACTGAATTCAATAACACTCACTAATCTTAGCTGTGACTGCATAAAGAGGGCACCTTCAGTATCACCTGTCTTTTATGGTTGAGACATAATGGAGAGAAAGAGAGTAATCTTGGACTATCTCCGCCTGTTCTCATGAAGAGAGAGAGAGAGAGAGAGAGAGAGAGAGAGAGAGAGAGAGAGAGAGAGAGAGAGAGAGAGAGAGAGAGAGAGAGAGAGAGAGAGAGAGCTTGATAGACTCCGAATTTCATCACAGGATTCACACACATGTGCCCCCTGCTGCTATTTGGGTTGAATTGGAAAATATCGCTCCTGTAATGGAGATGGCGCCGCGTCTGAGTCCGTTCCCCGGCTACGGCGCGGCACAAAATCACGGCCTAACTAGCGCACTTATTTCCTTTGTCTTTTTCCCGCCATCACGCTACGTCGTGTGCGATTCCCCCGCTATCTTTCAACAGAGGAGAGCAGCGCACGCCTCATTTAATCAGAACAGTCGACAACGACTGCGCCCGTGGATAGGGGAAAAAATACACGCCGTTTCAGAACTGAGAAATGAATCAGCCGGGCTATTATGCATGGGCAACCTATGGATACGTCAACAACAACAACACACAGGGTTGTGTAGAAGGGGTGGCTGGGGGTGCTGGTGGGTTTGCAACCTTCAGACTCGGCGGGAAGGCGCGAGTGAACAGAGGAAAAGGGAAAGCGGGTATTCAACCTTTAGCGTTAGTGCGCAGACAGCGGCCGCTTGTACATAATCGGTCAGCCACCTGCCTGCTGCCTGGAACATAACCATCAGCACCCACTGACTTTTGCCTTGGAAAATGCCTCCATTACAGCGCAAGTGGAATGGAAATAATGCCATTTTCCTGCAGTTTTTGCTACAGCGCTGGGTTTCGGCTTTCGGGGTTGACACCTCATCATCCCTCAGAATGCTAACTGCCGCTGCACCCTCAGGTGGGCCAGTGTGAAGGCTATACAATGGAGAAATTAGCAGCAGTGGCTAACTTCCTGAATGACCAACACACGGGGAAGGTTGGCGGCAGTGTGGAAGGCCGTGCGGTAAAAGCTAATTGAAATATCGTAGGATCGTGGATGAAGAAAAACAGGTGATTTGGTTTTGGGAGACGAGCGTGAGAGAGAACTTCAGTTTGGTGCTTTTTATCTGTTTAGACACGTGCTGCGTGGGGTTGATGACAAAGGACAATCCCAAATCCACCGCAATTATCGGAGAGAAATGATATAATATTAGCACGTGTGGGTATGGTTTCTTTGTGTTTTTGGAGACATGCTCTGATATCCACTCATCCCCTCAAGGGTCGCCACGATTATCCTACCTTTCCGGCGAAGAGAAACGGATCACTTCTTTGCTGATCTTATAATCCTTTGAAATCGCTCTAGAGTGGTTATTGACCAATTAGAGCCTCTCATGAAAAGCCCCTGTGAGTGCGCAGTGGCTGGTCTCATTTTGTGCTATGTTTTAATGAGCTTGTTAATCATTTATCAGGTGATTATAAAGCTGTTTAGGTCAATGACGTTTTAATGACTTGGTTCCTTTTATGATTTTCTTTGTTGCGGTTATTTTGATTGAGGCATCGCAAACAATAACCAAAAATGTCATGATTTGTCTAAAAGGTGAAACCGGTGCAAAAGATTAAAGAAGCGAGACAATGCAAAACGGAGTTTAGCTAAATGCATATTTAGATTTGACCACGGCACATAAACCCAGCCTGACACAACAATCCATAAAAGAGGAATTGTAAATGTAAATGAGAAGAAAATAGCACTCCCATTACTTCACATTTGAATTGTGTGGTGGTTGACTATATGCACACCTTGATAGTTGAAATAAGGGGTGCTGTGTATTGGATTGTCTGTTACACCACAATGCCACTAGGGGGGACTAATATTAGACTCTCAAATACAGTCACGACACAATGGGGTGATGAATCACATACTACTGGCTTTGGGCTGATGAGCGACTACATTGAATATTGTGATAATTTGACACTGTCAGTGGGTTTTTAAATGAATAAAATAAAATACACAAAACAACACCACAGGCTAATGGTAGCTTTTGCTAGGTGTCGAAAAACAACAAACAAAAGGTCCACAGACACAGTGGCAAATTATTATCCAATCTAGAAGCACGTCTTTAAAGGGTAGTTAATATGACTCCCGGGAACGTTATTTAGACAGGGTTTAAGCATGCTTACGTTGGCTTTCTTTGTAAACAACCGACATTCTGCTGGTTAGCGATGGCTCGGAGCTTTGTCTTGGCGGCGGGGGAGGGGGGACCTGTGGCAGTTCGTTAGACTTGGTTAGAGGGGGTTACGGGTTCAATTCTGTTTAGCCACTCTCAGAGTGGACCGCCTCGCACGAGTCTTAATGGTACTAGTGTTTTAGTTTTTTAGCACGTTTTATGTTCTGTTAAGTAAGGGATTAAAGAGATGAGTGAGACAAGAAGGGTTTTTTGATAGTATTATCATAAGTAGAGGACAATGTGCCGGACGACCCTTTATTAGCTGAGTGACTCGCCCAGACTCTACTGAACTTTCATTGTCTCTTTCCCAATGAAGTAACAATCACAATGTTTACCACTGGAACGTAATGCATATGTGGCTGCAAAGTAAAAAGATTTCCAGTTCAATTTCTGTCCCATGCCTGAGAAGGGAGTATATCTTGGTTAGTATGTGTAATTTCCAAAACTTATTAAGAATTTCCGAGGCCTACTTAGTCGTTTTGATTTCTAATTCAGCATCATGTACAGACAGTGTAAAACAAGCATTGCCCAACACAAATAATACAGACTCAGACGAGAGTAGGGATGAGGGGGTGGATGAAAAGCTACACGCACACACACACACACACAGACTATTGATGTGCATACACACACACACACAACACACACACACACACACACACACACACACACACACACACACACACACACACACACAGTTATAGATGCCTAAACACACACACAAACATAAACACATACATACATTTTAGATTGCGCAGACACAGTCACACACACGTACACACGTACACACAACCACACACACACACACACACACAGTCTCTCCTCATCTGCATAATTGCAGTATAGTCAGCATCTCTGGCTACCCAGCCATCACCCCAGTGTCTAGGGCGATTGTCAAAGTGAGATGTTAACAGCATTTGAGTTGAACTGCAGCTGGATCCAGTCAAAGGGTTGACTCTAATAGTGTTATCATTGTAATTGCTCCTTATTAAGTGCAAAGACTCCTTTACTTGCATCATACTATGCCACAGTACTATAGCAGTATACCATCATTCCACCCATTTGGTTCGATACAATATCTAATATACTCTCCATCCTTCAGTTCCCTTGTGTATTTGAGTCGATGTACAGTATATGTAGGGGTAATTTGGATGTGGGAATAGTGAATGTGTTTCTGTGTATGTGTGTGTGAGTGAGTCAGTGAGTGAGGGTGGGTGTGAGCGAGTGACTACTGCATCTGATTGTGCGACAGCAATGCATTGGAAGGAAGCCAATGTCCCTGAAAAAATCGTGATCAAAGAATGAGGGAAGGCACTCGGAACTGACCAAATATGGTTTTTGTGTGTGAGTGAGTGTGTGTGTTTGTCTCTCCTCTGCATTTATTGTAAATAAGACGCGAACAAGTGTGGCCAATCAATGTCAGGGCATAGCCTACCCATCACAGGACAGTGATGGGTGTGTGGGGTAGCCTGGTCGTGTGCGCGCACCAACGCTAGTGTGCGTGGGCAGGTGATCGTGTGCAGTGTGAGTGCGTGGTGTACCTCTTAAGGAAATCAGCACTCTGAAGGTCAACAGAGAGCAGAGTGGGACTCTTGTGTCCCCGGATAATGATGAAATGAGGGAATAATGATTCAAAGACACTGCTGCACTGCACACATGCACACACGCACACACACACACACACACACGCACCTAGTTCTATACACACAAACCAAGGTAGAGATGTAACACAAACCTACAGACACGCACACACACAAACACACAGACACGCACACACCTACCTACAACCACACAAATACAATACGTTAACGCCAGAGGACAAGGGGCCGACTGGACAGACACAGACAGGAATAACATGGAGGTTTAATAACCCAGCATCCACCCATGGGAAAACAAATCAAGTAAGTGCTGAATTAGGGTGAAGTAATTTGGCGAATGAGGGTGGGGAATGTGGGGCAAGCAGTCTCTCAAATTGCAGGATTTAGAATTCATTAACTGTCCGTGATGGATTAGCCGTCAAGTGACAGCTCTGTTGACTAAATGTGCTCGACAGGGTAATAATAAAGAGCCGTGTCATGGAAATCTAACTTTCCCTCCATTCATCACGTGTAGAAAGTAAAGGATTAAAGGGAAGTGGAGGGGAGCAGGGTTAATAACGCAAGGTTACGGTGAATACGGTAAGGTCCACCTTCATGTGTTTGTTCGTAATGGTCAATAACACAATAGCATTTAAAATGTAAATGATGAAAAAGTATAAAAAATAATGGGGCACAATGACAAAGCTCTTTCTGTTAGGGCAGACGATTGTGCAAAGTAAAGGCTCTAGTAATTGTATGCTCTTCCTCAGTGTTGATATACCCAATAAAAACAAGCAAAAGCAAAGAAGATGTGCTTCCCATTCTTCCGTTCCTGTCCACGAGCACATTAATTCACCGCTCCGTTCCCCGGAATCTCTCTCAACAATTAATTTGGGTCTCGTCGATTTTTTATGTTTCCCCTCCTGCTTAAACATCTGCGCTTAGCATCGGGTGAGCCAGAGGAGGCGAATAAACCCATGGGCATGTACGGTATATCAGTATCCTCCTCATGCCCAAATCAGCCTCGCAGTTCACTTCGATTTACGCAGATGTTTGAGAAAAAAACGTCTGAAAAAAAAAAAAGAATTTTTTTAATGAATTTCCTAGAGGGGATCCGGCAGCCACTGGAGGTTTCCGTGCCTCGTCTTTCTGACATTGTTCTGAGACAACAATGGAAGGCGAAGCCATGGAGAATAAAAAGAGGGGGGGGGACGCGGCAACGCGGCAACACGGCAACCACATACGCTGCATGCTCGGCAGACGATGGATCATGAGCCGCTGGGATAAAACACAGCATCGCTCTCAGACGGTTTTATTCGGGATGTCAGCAGTAAGTGAAACAGAGAAATATGCCAGCCTTGGACTTTATTTGGGAACTGGGGCGGCGGGGAAAAGGGCCATATTAAAAAAGGGAATGCTTAAAAGAAGGAAGAAAAAAAAAGGAATCACGTTAGCGAATAAACGGGGGAAGCTGGAAGCTTCGATTTACGTCCGACATATAAGTCCAAAGGGTAAAATCAATAACGTATAACGGAGGGGCTGGGATACATTCAGCGAGTGACGACTCTGTCTCGTAAAGAAAGGGAATCTCATTGGTTGACTGTTCCTCGAGCACCACAAAGACAGGGCTTACGGCATAGTGTGCTGCGGTATTGGGTTTAAGGATGTGAGTGTGTGTGCCTCGATGTGACAGCTATAGCTCTCTCAGAGGGGCAGTGGATGGGGCAACGTGCAAAGGTGGGGGGGGGGGGGGGGATTTGAGGGGGGGGTTGACTTAAGGGTCGGTGTGAAGGCAGTTTAGGAGAAGGGGGGGGGGGGGGGGGGGCAATGTTGTGTACCTTCACTGCGGTAAGGTATCGTTTTTGTTTTGTCGGGGTTTGGGGGGGGGGGGGGGGTCTTACCTTGAAGGCGGACACGGCCGGGTCCCTGCTATACCTGTCTATGGTGTGGAACTTGGACGAGTGGTTGAGCTCGTGGTACAGCTCAGAGTGTCTTTTGCGAGTGTGCATCACTTTCTGGAAGGGAAAGGAAGGGACAGCAAAAAATAATGAACAGAACAGACCTCCCCCCAACCCATCCCTCCCCCCAAAAAAGGACAACAGGGGTGGGGGGAGGGGCGGCGAAAGGGGGAGCAGGTTGGGTAGAAGGGCAGGGGGCGGCGAGGATGGTGCGGAGGGGGGGGGGGCGGCCAAGGCACTGCAGCGATTCCAGCTATTTAAATGGAGTATAGAGAAGGAGAGGTGGGGGGAGGGGGGGGGGGGGTTGGGGGGAGGCAGCAGATCAATCGATTGCTGGCCCAGGCCTGTTCATAATCTTCTCCCCCTCACTCCCTTAAGTCTTTGGGAACTCGGTTCCTCAATGCAACCCAGGGAGGTCACTTCAGTGAAAAGAGCAGTGAACGTTTAAAAAGAAAGATATCAAAACACAAAATATGGAAATGTGGAAGGCATGTCAGGCACATGCGATGCTAGTTGTGTTGTTATTGTTGTGGTGGAGCTAGCTTAATGTTCAAAGAGACACAAGAGGAAATAATAATACCCCGTTTTTGGCGTGAAAAGGCTCAAACACTGGCCGGCCGTTTGTTTCCGAGGGGACTTCATCCTGCTCTTAGCCGAGGAACTCTCAGATCGCCCAAAGTGCATCTGTCACTGTCACTTCGGTGGCCCTCCTCTGCTCTAATGGACGGAGCCGGAGCCACTCTGTAGCGCGGCGGCTAATCGTCAGAAGGGCCCGCAAGGTTGAAAGTAACACCAGGGCCAGATGCCAACACTCACTCTCACAGATACACAGGGGCCAGCTCTGGCGCCTCTGCCTGCCTGCAATTACCTCAGAGTGGGGCCACTCACATTCCCCCCTCCCCCATCTGCCTGTTGGGAACCCTCTCCTGTGGTTAGACCTTTCACACAGTTTATTTCATGTTCACGATTCTATTATTTTATCCAATATTTCTATTAAACTGCCATGTCAGAATATCGCTTTCTGTGGGGAGTCCCAGGAACTTTCCAGAAGGTAGTGTTTTGTGGTTTGCGTTGTGTTTTTGGCATGTGTTGCATATTCACGTCATGCTTGAATTTGAGCTAACTGGGCCTGAGCCCTTCCGTATGTTGATTTTAGGTTTTGTTTGAGTCAACCTTCTGGTTCAAATCCAGTGTTTGCTCTGGTTCTGCCAGAGAGGTCAAAGGATTAGCTTAGATGGTAAGCCTAGTTGATAAGCCATACTCGCTGTTAGTCAGTTGATACCACACATACTGTCTATGAATGATTCCTCCACAGTAGAGTGAATTTCCAGTCTATACGATAGTATAAATATCATTTCAATTTAGAAATTTTGCATCTTCAAATGTTTATGTCGGGTACTAAAAAAAGGCTTTTGGTTTTGCTTAAGACTGGAGATTCACAGAAGACTCAAGCTCATTGTAAATGCCCAAAACATACACACGCGGGCACAATCACACAGAGACACACACACACACACGCACCCCTGCACAGACACAAACACACACACACGCACACACACACACACACACACACACACACACACACACACACACACACACACACATATATACATCCACCGAAGTCATATCAACAAACTCACTAAAGCCACAACATGTCAATCAAAATACCATAAACTAGTCAGACACGCTTAGTCCTTGACCATGTTGTTTTTTCAACCAGAACCTCTTCATAGATTGTATAAAATATAGCGAATACAAAACAAACCCAATAATCTCTAGTAGACATGTTTCTTGGGGCAGTGTAAACTCAATTTGGTGCTGTCCATGGTATGAAGGGATTTTAGTTGAAGAAACATTGCATGAAGCTATCTGTGGCAGGGTTTCAATCTTCTAAGTGCAGGAGGTACACAAGCGCAAGGAAAGGTGCGTTGCAATGCTATTGGCTCCTCTAAGCGTCACTCAAAAGTCTTGGCAAAAGCAGACGAAAGCAGAGACAGGCCGATGGAAGGAACACGGGGACGAATCTTACCTCAAAGTCCAGCTCAGAGTACCGTACTCTCTTCCTCTGGAAGAGGATTGGGGGGCGAGGGGAAAAAGAATAGCATCAATGACCGCTTGACCAACCAATGTCGCAGCCATGCACACATACACTCAGTCTCAAACTCACATGGACACACACACACACACACCAGCCCTATATCGGACATTCCAAGGTTCCTTATGAACATAGTTTTAACACTTGATCAGACGCCTTCCCTCTCCTCTCGTTCTCTTCTTTCATATTGCCAGGTCTCTTTCCCCTCTCCACTATATTCCATCAACACCAGTATACAATGTAAGGGATTAATGGAATGGAGTCATTGGCTACGTAACCCATATCTCTGTTAAAATGTATGTCTCCATACCAAAACGCAAATATGATCTGATGCTTTGGACCATACATCCCTATCTTCTTCTTGCTTCTCTCGCTTCTGCTCAGTCGATGAAGAAGCCTAGCATCATTTCTTTATGACAGATATTTGCAACGCTCAGAAGTTCAACACCCTTTAGTTAGTTGACCAACCACAACACAACCTTTACCTTCAGCACTCAAAGCTGTATCCACAAAGATACCCAACCCAGAATGAAGTCAGACAGGTCAGTCAGTCCCATAATATATATTGTATTTTCATATATATTCTATTGTCAAATATATATATATATACCCTTTTCTGTTGGTTTAGCGGTATTAAATATCCAATCTTCATGATAAAATGATTTGCATTTCGTTTTAATTTCCAATATTATAGCTGTTCTACAAATATTGTAGTTGGAATGCATGAAACTGCCATTCGAATAATATTTAGACTTTATTATGACAAAGCCAAGGGAGGCACGCTGTTGAACATCTTATGTGTCTATCAGTACCTGTCACTCACAACACAAGAAGACAGTGTGGTCTGCATGTGGTCTCTAATCCTCACCCCTCATCTGCATCACACCACTCCATCCACTCTCCTCCTGGGGTTAAAGCCAGGAGGCAGATCATCCCCTGGGAGCTGTGCTCACACATTGGAGGGGACCTCCTTCCGAGTCTCAAAATGTCCCTTCCCCTCACTGTAGAGGCGACACTCTGAGTGGATTTCAGTAATCCATCCATTAAACCTTTCCCTTGTGTGACCCAGTGTGTGTGTGTGTGTTGGGGTTTGTCCGTTACAACCACTTTAGATTCATCTCAGTTGTATGCCAGACACCGATATCCATCTCCAAACTCTAGCTTATTCACAGCAGGGGGTTGAAATTACTCTTGTGCTTTTTGGGAAATTGCCAGAGCTACAGGTAGCCTCCGAAGAATTGCTCCGTCTTATTCGTGACCAGCACTCCAAGGCTCTGCTGTGAGACAGAGATGTTTTGACGATTCACTCAAAAATATTGTGGGCATGCCAGCGGGTTTATGACTGCAGGGTATGTTTGCCTGTATGTGTGTGGGTGTGTGTTTGCTTGTATCTGTGTGTTAGTGTTTGCCTGTGTGTGTGTGTGTGTGTCTGTGTGTGTACGTCTGTGTGTAATTATGGCGCAGTGTAAAGGATTCAGCAGGGGTGTTTCCTCTGATTCCGCTCGTCTCCGTCCATCTGCTGCACCACCTTGTAGGGTTAAGGGGGATCGCGCAAACATCCCCCCCACACACACACACACACACACAACCAATCATTCAATACCACAAACAACCGCTGATGCACACAAACACAATCAGCCACATGCAGGTCTAGACGAACACCCAGGGCCCAAACTTAAATGAATGTGGGTTTTTTAAACTGAGAGGGAGAATAACCATCGAGCCACAGTTATTGGCTCATTGAGCAATAAACACAGCTCAGCCTTTAATTCTGCCACTGCGCACCCCCACCAAACCTGCGTTGTTCCTAAAATATCACACATCTTCCAAAACAATCAGCTTATGTGCTTATACCAGGGCTTTATATAACCCGGTGCCACGGCATACACACACACCACCTGCGGAAATAAAGCGGGTCTCTGGGAGAAGATTCTTGCATGCGGGGGAGTTGAGAAGTTGCTCAACTCTCTTGCATAGGTTCGCTGCGGCGATGAGGTTGTTTCGAGCTCTGTTCTCCCTTACCGCACATGCTGACACATTCTCCAGTCCAGCCAACATGACCCACATGTGCGGGTGAAAAGGTTAGCTCCTCTGCTACCGAGCCACATTCAGCCATAACTCAAACCCAAAGGAAGTCAGCAAATGGGGGGGGGCTCAGGTGAGACAGCTGCAGCACCCCCCACACCTCCGACCAACGGCTGCAACGCCACCTCCACCGATCCCGTCTCCAACACACACACACACACACACACACACACACACACACACACACACACGCACGCACGCACGCACGCACGCACGCACGCACGCACGCGCCGATCACTCGCAGCACATTCCTATTGGACATAACCCCCCCCCCCCCCCCGGCCCCCCATCTACGCCCTCTCTTCCTCCATACCCACCTCCAGGGAGCCGGCCGAGTGGCTGGTGTTTGCGTTGTTGGTGCTGCCCAGGTTGCGCGGCAGGGTCATGGTCCTCTCCGCCCCGCCGCCGCCGCCGCCGCCGCCACCCCCCGTCGTCAGGATCTGCCTGACGGACGGCCTCTGACCCGGCTTGAGCTGCAGCGAGTGGCCGTGCTGGACGAGGCCCCGGTGGGCGTGCGCCATCGGGCCGCCCGGCGCCAGCATGTTCCCGTGGCCGGGCATGGTCTTGATGGTCCCGTAGGAGCGGTGGTTGAGGTTCATGGCCAGGTTCATGTCGCCCTGCCCGGGCGCCACAAAGTCGGCCGGGTAGGCCTCGCTCTCGGCCGGGTGCAGGGTCAGCGGGGAGGGGGGCGGGGGGAAGGGGGGGTCGTCCAACCCGATGTTGAGGGGCTTCTCCTCGCCCCCCAGCCCCAGCCCCACTATCCCGGTGGGCCCCGGCGGCTTGAGACTGACTGTCCTCCGGGGCAAGACCATGTAGTCCCCCTCTCCCCCTGCCATCATGCCCCCACCTCCTGCTAAGCCTCCGCCCCCCACGCTCCCGTCCTGGGGCGAGTTGGACGAGGGGGGCGATCGGGCCCAGCCCAGGCCACTCTCGGTGCACAGGTAGACGGGGGCCCCTCCGCGCTGCTGCCCCTGCTGCCGCTGCTGCTCCACGTTGACCTCCTTCTTGAGGGGCGTCTCGCTCAGCTCGTTAAGTCCTCCCAGAGGGGGCACCTGGAGGGTACAAGGTAAGGCAGGCACATGAGCAGCTGCAGCCCAGGCCACAGCAGGAGCAACCCCGAGACAGAAAGTAGCATCGGCAGAATCCACCGTCTTAATGCTGAACACACCAAACCCATTGCAACCTTCGCTTTGGGCCACTATCACTCTGAAGGAGGTGGGGTTTGAGGTTGAACTGGTGGGGGTGTTAGTCGTGACGTGGGACCGCTAGGCCCGGGGGAGGGCGTTAACAGATGGCTGATTGGATCCACAGGGCAGACTTGTATTAGAACGGAGGCTTCAGCAAAGGGCACATGGTGAACTTCTATTGTTAATTCAACACAATGACGTTAAGATATTAAGGTCATGTAAGATTATAAGTATATCTTGTTCAGTGAACAAGATAATTTCAGGTGCATTAGACTTTATTCAGATTTGTCCGCAGAAAGCAAATGGAAATAGTATAATACCATATTTGCTGTGGTTTCTACCATTCGTAAAACATTTCTAACCTTCGAAAAAAGTTAACATAACAGCCTATTTAACTTGTCATATACAAATAATTAAACGTGTTCAAGCGTAGGTGAGGTCTACCGCCAACAAAATATACACATCTGAATGTCATGCAAAACAGCAATGGGTAAGACCACTATATTTCGTCTATAAAATCAACCGCTGTGAGGCTTGAGCGACGACAGCGGTGGGAGCGGCAGTACCTGAACGATGAGGTTTGGAGGGGGGATGTTGCCGGGCAGGCTGCTGAAGTTGAGGCCCACCCCTCCGTCCTGGTGGGCCATCAGCTTGGGGTCGTCCTCGTCGTCCAGGGAGATCCGGGACAGCGTCCCGGTGATGGTGGACGGGTTGCACGTGTTCACCTCCTTGAAGATAACTGGCGAGAAGAGGACAGGGGCGTGAGGAGGTAGGGGTGAGTATGAGTATGGGGTTGTGGTCCAGGGGGTTTTCAGAGTAATTAGCAACACAACAAACAACAAAAGTCGTGGGTGCGATGCATTGATGGAGGATGATGAAAGCAGTAGCAAAACAGAAAAAAAGGTTGATGAAAGAGGGGAGAGGCAGCGAGCCCGTAAAATAGAATGGAGCATTTTATGGGGGAGAAAGAAAACAAACAAAGCAGACAAAGAGGAGGTTGGTCGGGGAGGGAGAGTGACGTTACGGTTTAAAAGGTGAAGAAGGGATTAAAAAAATTTAAAAGAAATATCAGGAAACATAAAAAAAAAGGAAGGGAACAGCAGATCAGATAAAGACCAAGAAAATGGGAAAATACAGCCAAACGGTAGTATAGAGATAGATACCATCACAGCAAAACAGGGAAACAGTTTAATCAAGGGGTGATTGTGGATGAGACAGAGTGATAACGGAATATAACGCAGAAAAAAAGGAAAAGATAGTCAAGCCCCAACAAACAACATTCCAGACACCCTCGAGTATAGAAAGAAAGAGATAAAAAGTTAGTTTTTATTAAAAAAGACAAGGTATTTAATGTACTTTGTATCTGTGGAATTGTTTCAGACTAGAATATATATTGAGAGGAGCAGCGGTGTGCGGTGCAGTGCTGTAATATGCTACCGCCGAGGATTGTGGGTAACCCAGGGACTACCAGAATCATCCAGCTCGCTCCACAATCTTGTTTCAGGCAGTTTCAGGGTTCAGTTGATCTATAGCCTCGTCTGCCACAAACCTACATCTCTGTAGCAAAACACAAGCCGATAGTGTCCCGGAAAAATAACAGGCTTTGCTTCTTCTTTTTGCACATATTGAACATTTTATTTTATTTGAGTTTTTTTATTCTTGAGTTTTGTCTCTAGCATCGTGACCCGATGTCTTGCTCTATCTCAAAGTTTGGTGAGAGCAGACTGAGATGTTGCATTAGCTCAGCAAAAAGTGCACTTGTGAAAAAGTGTGTGAAGCTTCAAATGAATTGCGACCAATTGAAAACTCTATTTCATATCTCACTCACAATGGGAACATTGTTTCTCTGTGCATGTCAGTGCAGGTGGTGTGTGTGTGTGTGTGTGTGTGTGTGTGTGTGTGTGTGTGTGTGTGTGTGTGTGTGTGTGTGTGTGTGTGTGTGTGTGTGTGTGTGTGTGTGTGCTTTTGTGTCTGTCTGTGTGTAAGTTTGTATCCATACAGGTAGCCAGCTACCAACCTCAATCAAACCTTACTTACAGTGTTGTTAGTCAGTTATCATGCATGCTTACTTGGAGGGCATACAACTTGAGACTTTCTAACAAAAGACAAACCAAATAGACAGAATACTACAAATCTTTTCTAAACATGCTGGAGAAGGAAAAAAATTATACTTACACTATACTATGAAAACACAATAAATTCAACCTTATTAGGCTTATATAAGGCATCAGGTAGGTATATAAGGGCATGCTTGATGTCATGCTTATCCATCAGAGGGATAAAGCTTTTGTTTTCCTGAGGCTTGATTCCAAACCAAGCCATATTCATATGATAACATTTGGAATCAAACAAAATAACACTTTACAATAAGGGTACATTAATTAAGCATTAATAACCATATTGAAATGTAACGAGAAGCATTAGTTAATTAATCATTTACAAATGGTGTTAATGTTGCTTAAGTAATGGTGCTCATGTTAACCAATGGTATTCATGTAAACTAAGGAATTAACTAATGTTAATGAATGAAGCCTTATTGTAAAGCCCTATAAATATTGGGATGGATTTCTACACTTGGAGCATACATACCTAGTTGGGTAGGGGGACGGGGACGGGGGGAACTAGCTAGAACAATGCACATGGTCATTCTGCTACTACCGTACTGTTGGGAGAACAACAACGTTCAATAGACTTTTAAGGGTGCCTAGTTTATGGATACAATCTGATCTCCCTTTTGTGTTTGTGTGTGCACCCAACAGCACAGACAGCAGTAATAATAACGTTTAAAGGTAATTCAGGTCGTTCATAGTCTCAAAGGCGGCAGATGACAAAACTTACATGGATGTCCTCTCTCTGCAAGGGCGAGGGGGGAAAGTGACTCCATGTTAGTTTGTAACAAAACACAACATTAACTCCAACGTCTTCCCCGTCATTAACTTTGCAGCCAAAACAATCGCAAAAAAGCTGTGGTGTCAAGCACACACACTCATTCACACACACATGCACGCACGGACGCTGATAATTAAAACACGTCTCGGAATAAACGCCCTGAAGAACATTATTACCATGCACAATTTAACACGGTGTCATTGGAACATGGTTTTATTTTTTCCGAAAGCAGTCTCATTGGGTGAAATGTTGTTGATTGATAAATCACCGAGATCCAACCACAAATGAAAAAGTCTATATAATCCCGCCCGTTTCATCATTACGATTCACGCCAGCAGAACACAATGTTACAGCCTGCGTTTCCCTCTCCGCTAGGCAAATACCATAATCTCGACAAAAAAAGATGGAGAATGAGAGGTAGAGAGAGAGAGGGAGAGAGAAAGAGAGACAGAGAGCGAAAGCTAGGTGTGAACGAGGGAGAGCAAGAGCGAGAGAGAGAAAGAGCAATAGGAAGAGAGTGAGTGGGAGAGAGAGGTGGAATGAGTAGGCGCTTACCTGTTTGACACGCCAGGTCAACGTCTTTCTCAAAGTCCGTCTGAGAGAAGAGTTTGAGAAGACAGAAAAGACACATTAAAGGTATTTTGTGTGTGTTTTGTATCTGCTTCCCTTACAACAGCAACAGCATGTCAGATGCCAGAGTAGCGGTGAGATCAATGCATGGTCATACATATGTACACAGCAGAGATGGAAATTAACTTTTTTGCCCACCAGCCACTGTGGCAGGTAGATTTAAAAATCTACCAGCCACTCCTCTTTTTTACCAGCCACTTTTTATACGCTATATATTTTTTAATATATGCGTACATTTTAAACAATATAATAGTAACAATAGATAAGAAAAGTGTTTTTCATACAGATCAGTTGGTGTTACGATGACAAGTTTGGGGATAATTCATCTATACAAAGTATTTTCATTAAAAAACGAATTGACATATTAATAATAAAACAACATGCATGGCTACACCATCATAAGTCAATAGGAACATTTGTTTTTTTGTGTTTACATGTGACTGCATACAAATGTGTCCACACAGACATGGTAACTAACGTATGATAGTAAGCATTATATGCCCTTAACACTAATATTCAGAAGAAAATATGTGTGGCATTTAGTCCAATGCTGAAAATATATCTGTGGCATTCAGTAGGCCAATGCTGTGGTAAAGTGTGTAAAGTAGGACCAAGTGTTTCTTTCTGTTCAATAGATAGAACTTTATCAATCCCCTGTAGGAGAAATTTGTTAATGTTTGACCCTTTAAAACAATAATGGTAAAATAATAAATACAAAACACGACGGCAACTGAGTAGGTCAAACCGTCCAATCTGAAGGCTCTACTTAACCACTCCCCCTACTCACTTCCACCAATGCGAAGCGAACAGAACTGAGTAGGGGAGGGCGTAGCCTAACTAGTTTGTGAACGACCCAGAGAAACGCAACTCAAATTCAATGTGAACATATATGAGGCTTTAATAAAATCCCGGACGATTTTGAAATTCCGACACACATTTTTTAAAAGTGTGTCAAAAAGAGGGCATGTCCGGGCAAAAGAGGACGTCTGGTTACCCTACCGTGTGGCGTGTGAGCGTGTGCATGGGTTGAATTGCGTGTGTCTCACGCCGAACGCGTGAGACTTGAGAGCCCTGTTACCGATATTATCCCGGATATTGACGGTCGCAGTTCAGCAAAAGAGGCGTAGAGGAAGAAGGGGCCCGGATGTTGACAGTAATGGTTGTGGAACTGTGCAGCGCCGTATAACGAATGTATTAGATATGCAAATTTGATCGGACCTGACTGGAAAGTATTACCCGCCACAGTGGCGGGTGAAGTGACACAATTCACCCGCCACCATACAAATCCACCCGCAAATGGCGTGTGGCGGGTGTTAATTTCCATCCCTGGTACACAGGCAGCCCAGTCAATGTTAACTTCCCCGATACAACCGACCATGAAAAGTCTACGATCTGTTAGCATGGTGACACGTTGCGTACGCCCAGCCTCAACAAATCATCTGGATGCCGACCGTATACAAACGAGCCGCGGCGTTTGACGCACCAGTGAAACTATTCTCTCCCCGCTGCCCCGCTGAAGCACAACTTTTTTCCGTCATTTATTTATTTATGTTTCTCGATTTTGTCCCTAGGCGGATAAAAAAAAGAGAAGAAGAAAAATACCACAAAAATCTCATGTGAGTCACAATGACTAAATGAGGTGAAGCGCGATGTGGCTCGTCTCCTCGTTGGCCCTCATTGTATCCTTCGACAACAAAAGAGTTTAGTCTGGATAATGAACACCAGTGTGTATTATAATTTGTTGTCTTTCCTCCCCAACAGTTGAAGGAGGGAGCAGAGTCTCCGGGAGAGAAGAAAGAGGAGATGGGGGAGGAGGGGGGGGGGGGGGTTGAAGACGAGAGCGGGAGAATGAGAATGGAAAGGTCTCAAAGGAGGGTAAGCTCATCACCCACAGCACACACACACACACACACACACACACACACACACACACACACACACACACACACACACACACACACACACACACACACACACACACACACACACATCTTTCTTCCCCACATCACAACAGCCCTTCCCCCTCGACCCCTGTCATATTTAAATAGAGAAATAAAGAAAAAGAATCATCGAGATTTTCGACCATTACAAGCGCTCTTTGTCCCCGCATTCAAGGGTAAGCACAGCGCGGCAAACCATGGGTCACGCTAATAATATAGAGACCACTGCGGTGTTGTGGGGCTGGCGCAGCACTATTGACTTTGGGAACAGGCCTCACCAGAAGCCATGTTCCGAGCTGCGCACTGAATAATTCATGCTAGCTTTTAGTGCTAAAATAAATACAACAAAAATAAAAAATCTAAACAAACATAAAGTCAACACATAAAATCCAACCTCAGATACCCTATAAACTCTGCACTACATTTTAACGATTTTGCCACTGTAATGATTTAACAATAATAGTTAACTTTCACAATTAGACTATTACAGTTATACCTTATAGTTATATAATAACAATCACTATTATCGGTGCAATATGTGATCAATCCAATCATGAATAAATCAATCAAGATTCGGACAATGATAACCCAACTTTTCAGCATTATCAAACGGTGCACCTTTTTGTGTTAACAGATATCACAGGCTACAACACAGACACTGCTCCGTCTACGGTCTACGCAACGTACTGATTGGCTGCTGTGGTGGCTGTGGGTGTGGTTATGGTTCATGAGGGCGAGGCTGTGGAAGTCGGAGCTCAGCACGGCGCTGTGCTCGTGGAGGCGGTTGTGGTTGTGGTTGAGGTGGGGCAGGCTGTGGAGGCAGGCCTGCTGGCACCCGTGCCGGCAACCCGGGGGGCCCACGGGGGACGGGTGGGGCGTCGACTGGTGGCAGGACATGGGCTGGCACGGGGTCGCGGCGGTGCCGTAGCGTAGCGAGCCGCACTGCTGGCCACAGTAGCTGACGTTGGGACACTTCTGACCGTGGTGGTGGTGGTGGTGGTGGTGTTGTGGGTGGAGGTGGATGGACGGCGGGGGGTGAGATGGAGAGAAGCAGAGTGGTGAGGATGAGGTGGGGAAGGTTTCTTTTAAAAGCGCTTTTAATGGGAGAAGAACGGAAAATAGCGCGAGGACGCTAACTTCCTGTTCTTTCTTTTTTATTTCCCTTTCGGGTTGGCGGGATTAATGACGTCTCCATCAGCACGTCGAAATAGGGTTCTCAATTACCGAGGAGGACTTTGTTGTGTGGAGAGGGAGAGTAAACTGCTCGTGGTGATCCTTTTACTGTGATTATGGATACCAAGGTGACGCAGCAGAACTAAGCCACCGCAATGCTCTGCCAGGTGTGTATCCAAAGATACGGCCTCACTTTCCTCCTCAAAATAAAGGTCCACTATACATACGTAAATAAAAGCAGGACACAACAGACTGCCTCATGATAATAATAATAATAATAGCGGCTGCTGACCCACAAAAAAGCCCTCCAAAACAGCAAATAATACGCTACTTGCAACGCTCTACTGTAAATATCAACACAGGTGGAAGGCTGCTTATGTAATCCGCTCGCCTTGGCAGTGTATCAAAGTTGCCCGGTGAACGAGAAAATATGTATATACATACATATATAACAGACATAAATAATAAAAGCTCACCCGAACAGGTTCCGGAATCTAAATCTCCATTTAAGGAGGTGTGTTTAGGGGCCCGTGACTCTTATTGTGAAGGCAGGTCACGGTGCACCAAACACCGCTAACAACAGGGAACCTTCAGGGCCGCAAGTCATGCTCGGTGCCGCGGCGGAGGTGACCGCGCTGACATTGTGGCGAAGGCTGGTTCAAGCAGCGATGATTTATTGTTCTATTAGTCACTTGTTTTTTCTGGGAAGGGGGATTATAATAACGTTACGTGGGGCCTGCACTCCTTCTATTATAATGCGGTGTAGTTTGAAAGAAGCCAAAATGGAGGGCTGTTTTTTTTTTTACCCGATAATGAGCAGGAAACAAAGGTAGACACCATTATGCCGCCTTCCATTAAAGCTTCCAGACGTTTCTTTCCTCTGGGAAGCTTACACAGCGGAATGTCGTCAAGTGTGTTATTGTCTTAACCTTTTTCCATTTCCTTTCAAGAGCCGTCATCAACTATTAACATTATATTACTGCGGCAGTAATACTGTAGTCGGTTGCAGGCTGGAATATAAAAATAATGATAAAACTCCTTTAGACACAAAGCAGGATATTGAAAAACAACCTCTGAGGCGAAACGGCACGAAGGCGAAACAAGAATAATGAAAAGGCTTTCAAAGGAAATAAAATGGGCAGAGTTGGTGGAGGGGGCATGTGTTCGTTAAGAAGACTTCAGTCCAGGCATCAAGGCCGTGCAGGGAAACATTTCATCTGTCGGGCAAACGCTCTTCCTCCCCGGCCAGGACCGCGGTGGTCCTCTGGATTCAGAGGACGGGAGTGGGACGGATGGAACTGAAACGCTGGATGAAATGAAATGCTATTCACCATGATCTGCACCTGTCCGTTCTTGCAGGAGTCCGGCGAGTTCTCGCTGTCGTCTTTGCATCCGCCCATCCGACAGCGCACCGCGTCCTGCACCTGTTGGGAAGGGAGAACAAAAAGTGTGAAGGATTTGAAAGAAATGGCCTGGAAGAAGGAGACAAATATTTACTCATTACTGCCCTCGTTGGGCCATAAGTGAACTGCAGCCTGCTCGAGCTTCTGCATTGGGAGCAATGGGTTTGAGATAATTAAAATCAAGAGCTAATAGTTCAAATTATAAATAAACATTCACTATGAACAGACAGGACAGACATTGTTGCCATTATCCACACTTCACCGACCTCACTTTCTTCTTTTTTCTGGACTGGTTCAAATATAAAATAAATCCGCCCACAGGCTGTTCTACACAATGAGTCGGGGAAAGTCTACTGTTTATTTGTTAAATGACAACCGGTTTATATATTGGCAATTCAGAGCAATTCATGCATGCATAAATTCCACCCTCACTACACGCAAAGTTAAGCCAAAAGTGGAAAATTTTCCGCTGAAAACTTATGTTTTGGTTTACATTTCTGTTATTCTTTATGACCGAAGTGCCATAGTTACTTCTGGACAAAATAGTTTTTAAAGAGTGGTAAGTTGTGCATAATTTAGTTATAAATATGTATTCATAGATTGTATTATATATTTGTATAAGATTTAAAGATCCACCACCAAAACATTGTGGTGGACATATTGGATGTGCATATGCAAATATGACACTTAGAAAATAAATGAATAAAACAGTGCCTCTACGCAATCATATCTTATACATAAATACATACAGTGCATGCAAATATTTCCCATTTTGCAGAGCAAGAGCGGCCCTTCAAAGGTAGGAGATCCCGGCTCTAGAAATAAGCGGTGGAGGGGACTTTCAATTACACACAAAACGCAAGAAGTCGGTAAGTAAACGCCATCACACTGAGCCATCCTATGAAATATATGTAATTATTTCTTTGTATTTGCTTGGTTTTTTTGTCCAACAACGTGACTCGCTGTGGAAATAAGACACACGTGCGACCACCCCCAACACACACACACACACACACTTCATGGCTTTGCATTACCGATAGAGTTTCGCTTATTCTCATATTGATGTTTTTGCTTTGCCCAAATTCAACTGGATATTTTTGCTTTGCTCAAAGTCAACTAAGTCTATCTTTACCATCATGAACAGGGATACAAATATAGAGAGGTAGAGAAAACTAGACAGAGAGAGAGAGAGAGAGAGAGAGAGAGAGAGAGAGAGAGAGAGAAAGAGAGAGAGAGAGAGAGAGAGAGAGAGAGAGAGAGAGAGAGAGAGAGAGAGAGAGAGATTGAGACACACCCGATGTGATGTTATGTTAGGTCAAGGGCATTTGCCTCTGAACAGAGTTCATGTGAAGACCATCTGACCACCGCTACTGATCAGAAACTGGAAGACATCAACTGTGTACCGACTCAGTGACCATAGCCTTGCCATAGAGCCTCACGGACACATGCAGCTCCAGCCCAGAGAGGACAGGCTTCTGTGTCAACGCTGCCCCACAGAATGAGGAGGAGACAGAGCTACACTTAAGCACATAAGGACCAAGCTCCTGCCCAATATAAATCATAATTACAGATAAATCTGTACACTCTATGAGCAAACGCAAATGCAACATTTATTTGGAGAAAAAAACAACCAGGGCCTTACAAGCTGCTAAATATGTAAATGCATTTCCAAGCCTAAGAGAATAAAGCATGAAGTGAGTTAGGTCCTCCATTCTGCCTTTCCTCTACTCCTCTTCACATCTCTATGACTTTCTTGTATTGTTAAATTAAAACGTTTTTGTTGAAAAGCGTTCATCTCATTTGAATTGAAAGAGAACGAGAGACACAGATAAACAGAAGCAGAGGGCGAGAGAGACACAGTACAATACAGAGCGAGGCGTGGCGAAGGAAAATCCATCTCTACCTCATGGCGGGTGGTGGCGTCTGTGTGTGTGTGTGTGTGTGTGTGTGTGTGTGTGTGTGTGTGTGTGTGTGTGTGTGTGTGTGTGTGTGTGTGTGTGTGTGTGTGTGGACTGCTACGTTCAAGATGGGAATAGTGTCTGTATCGCTCATAGATATTGCACAGACTATTTTATTTTGTTCTTTATTCAGCTTTTTCCGATTCAATGTCCGTACTTATTCTCTTTGGCACCGGGCTCCTGTTCTTCTCTTTGTGTTTGAGTGTGTGTCTCCCTCTCTTTGTGTGTGTGTCTCTGTGTTTGTGTGTCTCGGTGTGTGTGTGTGTACTGTATGTATCTCTGTGCATGTGTGTGTCGGCGCGTGTGTGTGTCAGTGTCCTTGTGTACTCATTTCAAAGTGAAGAGCCTCCCCATATATATTGATGTTTCCTTACCCATTATTTTCAACTCCTCTGCAATTATATTCATTGCTGCTCAAACTTCTCAACAGGAGATACATCATCCTACCACTCACAACCCTCTCTCTCTGTCTGCTCTCAATCTGTCTCATTCTTGCTATTCTTTTAGCGTTCTCTCATTGTAACTCTTTCTCCTGAGTGGGGCTTATCCACATCTTGTCTGAGCAATGGCTACAGCAGGGAACTCATAGCAGAAACAATGCTTTGTTTGTTCAACGGCATTGTTTCCCAACCTTTTGCCCCATGACCACCATATCAAACTCTGAAAGTGTTGCGACCCCAACTTTAACTAAAGTGCATGCGTTTCCACTCAAACTGTTTTTACCCAATCAGCATCCGCCCTGCAATGTCAGCGACACGTGAACCGTGTCGCTCTACTCCAACCTAAGTGATTAGTAAAAGTATGATTGTGGTTATGCATCATGAAAATAGGTTTGTTAGTTTAAGAAACAGGACGTCTATGAGACCTTCAAAAAAAGAGTTGGTTTGTTAAAATGGATCATCAATAGCTATATCTTTAGCATATATGTGTGAGATATGTCAGTAATCTCCTGCAATTCCATACGTGTATCAGGGGACCCCAAGTGGGGCCCACTGTCACAGTGTCCTAAAAGGGTCATACAGCCCCATGAGAATACTCTGGCTCCCTTTCTCTCTTACTTTGCACTCACACATTACTTTGTACTCAAACATGTGCCCTGTCTCCATTAAAAATAGGTAACCGTCTCAAAGTGTCTGCACTGTAAAACGCCTCTTGCATGTCATCCATTCACATCCATGAGATTAGGCTTCGTGTATTTGCACAGCAATCCTTCTCTGTGGTTGTAGGGGTTGGTTTTCCTTTAGTGTTCAAGGCATTAAGAGACGTACTGACTGTGTGTGTGCATGTGCAAATATGCCTTTGCCTTTCCAGGGTTTTGTGAGTATGTACTTGTTGCTTTTGTGCGTGTTTGTGTGAGTGTGTGAACTACTGAGCGTGCCTGTGATTGTGTACTAATGTGTGCATGGGAATGTTTGCTTGTATATGCGTGCTGTTTTGCGTACATGTTATCATGCGCTTGTGTGTGTGTGCTGTTGTATGTGTTCGTGCTCATGTTTGCTTACTGTTGTGTGTACATGTAAGCGTGCGCTTGTGTGTTCATAATGTTGTGTGCGTATATAATCCTGCGCTTGTGTGTGCGTGCTATGGTGTGTGCGATGTGAACAAGCTTTCATGTGCGTGCTGTAACGGCTCGTGTGTGAGTGTTGTTGCATGCGCGTGTGAACATGTGCTGGTGTATACGTGCTGTTGTGTGTGTGTTGTTATGTGTGCGTGGGATCGTGTGCTGGTGTGTTCCTGCTGTTTTATGTGCGTGGGACCATGTGCTGTTGTGTACGTGCTGTTGTGTGCGTGTTGTTGTTTGCGCGTGTGAATGTGTGCTGGTGTCTGCCTACTGTTGTGGGCTTGTTGTTGTGTGTGCATGTGAACAAGCGCTAGTGTGTGCGTGCTGTTGTGTGTGCGTGTGCACGTGATTGTGCGACGGGCGTGTGGCAAGCATCTCTGTGTTGTCTTCACTATGTCTGCGGCGGCGCCTGTCCTCTGAATCAAGGTCTCATGAATTTAAACTACAGCCTGCCAGACATCCTGTGTGTGTGTGTGTGTGTGTGTGTGTGTGTGTGCGTATGTGTGTGGGTGTACGTGTGTGTATTTGTGCGTTTGCGTGCGTGCATTTGCCTGCGTGTGTGTTTGTGTGTGTGTGTGTGTGTGTGTGTGCGTGCTGGTGCTTGCGTGAGCGTCTGTGTGTGTGTGTTGTGTATGTGTTTGAGGGGGAGGTGGGGGAGGGAGGTGGGGCTTCCCATGGTAATTGAGAGCGCAGAGGGGGGTATGGGGCATTAGAGCGGGACTTATCATCTTATTCCATGGAGCGTCGCCGGTAATCTCTTCAAAGCTGCCTCAGATCGGCCGGACAATGCGGGCGCAACAGAAGCCGCGACGCATCCCTGAGACGCACACCATCACACACACGGAGCGCTGCAGTAATCCTTCTGTCTTGTCTGATCCTCCGCCTCTCTCTCTCCCTCTCCCTCTCTCTCCCTCTCTCTCTCCCTCCCTCTCCCTCTCTCTCTCTCTCTCTCTCTCTCTCATTCCGTCACTCTCTTCATCTCTCTTCACCTCCCTCTCTCTCTCTCTCTCTCTCTCTCTCTCGTTCTGTCACTCTCTTCATCTCTCTCTCGTTCTCTAGCTCTCGTCCTCCCTCTCTCTCGCTCTAACTCCGTCATGACTCTCAACATTTTCCTGGAGAGTGGCACGCAGTGAACCCAAACCACGTCCCTTTGCCGCTTTGTGTAGGTGGATGAGAGAGAGAGAGAGAGAGAGAGAGAAGCCGAAAGGTGGACCTACCTCTCGGCGCATGGCACAGTGAACGGTGATGATGACGAAGCCTTGCACTGAATCGAACACCGCAAAGAGGACCTGCGGTGAAACAAAGACCCCCCCCCCAACACGTGAAACAAAGTAACACACCGGTCAGGGGTCACCATTGCACACAGGTGGCTGAATGTTGAACCACAGGAAAATACTATCGTACAATTATGGTTAACAGAGCATTAAGGGGAAAATCCTTAAAACGTTCACGGTGTGGTAGGCAGCTTTTATGCCCGAGGCCAAAACAAATACATATACATAGATAAAAGGTATAAAGGAACAGTAGCAGGTGAGGGAAAGACTCAGCACCTGGAACAGCGTGGAGCGCCGGTCAGTGATGGCCAGCACTGCAGACATCCAGGTCAACGCCAGCAGAGGCAGAACTACACAGGAGCTCCACAGAGAGGCCCTGGAGGGAGAGAGAGCGCCATCGAGACACAGAGGGAGAGAGAGAGAGAGAGAGGCAAAACAGAGGAGAGGGGATGAGAAGAGGGGGAGGACGGCAGAGGGAGGGAGGGAGGGAGGGAGGGAGGGAGGGAGGGAGGGAGGGAGGGTGGAAGGAACAGGGGGAAAGTGTGAGGGGGGGGGGGCAGGTTTCAATTCGGGACCCCCTTGTTCCAATATTTTAATTGACCAGTTTCATATACCTTCACAGGTGGCAGACAGGGGGCTCTCAGTGGGTGGGCCCGGGCTCTGACACTTGACTGACACATGGAGGATCACGTTAAATCTAATATTCACTCACTCCCCCTCACCGCAATTATACGCTGGCATTGGCAGCGCACGCCATGGACCATGCACAGCGTGATGGCGGGTTGAGGCGTCACACCCCCCCCCCCCCCCCCCCCAAACCCTGACAACCCCTACAACCCCCCCCACCCCCCCCAGCCTGCCCGTCATACGAGTCGCTGACAAGGAGGTGCCTGACGTGTGAAATTGTACGCGTGTGTAACCAATGGAGTCAGACACCAATTTAAAAAGGTTTCACGCTGCTTTGATCACATATGGGCCCTCATGGCTGTCAGCCGCCCCAGGGTGAGAGGACAGCTCTGTCCGGACGCGGCGTTCCCGCCGAGGCGGCCTGTAATGGGCTGACTCAGGCGGTCCAAAGTTGCTAATCCGTGGTCGCAGTTGAGACGCCCATTGTTCCTGGGTATTTATTCAACGCCGGCGCCGCTGAGCTCGCTATAGCCGCTGCTTGATTCAATAAAGGGGATTCCCCGGGAAACGGGTTCAGACAACGGTTCGCGTCGCGGAGGAGAAGGTCGACTTGTTAAAGTCGTTAACCGTTATCTGCGTCAATGTGAAATTGTTGTTGTGTCTTTTGTCACGGTGGTGAGATGGTGAAACACAGGCAAGGTCTGAGCTGTCCCTCCTAGGAGGGGGGAAACCTTTTGCCCGGGAGATGAACCACCCTAGCCCACAAAGCCACTTCTCTAGCCTGACCAAACCCTGTGGAAGAAAGTCATCAGCAATAAGTGTCAGCTGGAGCAAGTGAGTGCTCCTACAATTGCTAAATTTCACATATACGGTCTAATTGTGGGGCTTTTTTACGTGACGTTTCAACGGCCCATAAGAGAGCCCGAACCTTACAGTGGTGGTCTGTTTATCGAGAAATATGAGCTCCCCCAAAATCCCGCTTTTTTTTTTATTATCGGGTTCACTTTACTTCCTATGGCTTCCTGCCACATCATTTTTTACTCTGCATTATTTAGTGGGCTTCAACTACGGCATGGCTGTGTTCTCCATAATTTGCCGCCCGGGTCTCGCTTTATAGCGTACGCATTTTGAAGCACCCTTTTCTAATAAGGTGCTGGCATTTTAACAACTTCCCAGCCATCACATTGAATAATGAACACCATCGGCGGTAAACGCTTTGCCTCCAAGACTTCCTGTCAGAAAAGATCACCGCCTGGAAGAAAGAAAGCACTTCCATGTGTTTTTTTTGTCTGATTCTTTTTTTCTCGGGTCGCAGATGCGATCCCGTTTGAGCATCGATCAAGATTGTGTCTTTGTGTTTTCGAGACTCTGTCTTGCAGACTGTCGGAATTTGGAAGGGCTAACCTATTTTTCTTCTACAAATTACGCTAAAGAGGGTTTCTCAGCTCCATTAAGCGATTTTACCCTCAATAATCGTAGCATTTAGCATTAGAGTCGTCAGAAACTCAAAAGTGTACTGCCTATTGACATATATATGTGCCATAACCCCAGGGCAAAGACTCTGAAAGCCCTATTTCCTACAATGGACTGTGGACTCGCAGCCGGATTTGAAGAATGCAATTGCAATGTCAATCTAAACGTTGACACACACATCCAATTACCGTGACGGTTTATACATCAACCTGGATTGTCATTAAGATAATTACCGGCCCATCGTAATGGTTTTTAATGTAAACATTATTATACATTATAGATGGCCAGGGCGTACGTGAGCCTGTGTCTTATCGCACTTGGTGAGTTCATCAGCTCATGGAGGGTGCATTCATTATGATTAGCAATTCACACCTGTATTCTCCGTGAATATGTAGGACATTAGCATCGAGCACCAGGTATAGATTCATTTCCATTTTGTTAATGGCTTTTGGGCATTTTTTTTTTCTTTGTTGTTGTTGTGGTAGTTGATGTTGCTTTGTCATTGGTTAGTTTTAATGTCCGTCATCCTGAGTCATCCAATCCGGACAGTGAGAATGAGACAGAGAGTGGGTTGATAAGAACAAGAATGAGAAGAACAGAAAGAGGTAAGAAGGAAGAGGATACCCTCTCCTTTCTTACCATAAGGTTCACAATAGAGTGACATATATGCAATGAGAGAGAGAGAGAGAGAGAGAGAGAGAGAGAGAGAGAGAGAGAGAGAGAGAGAGAGAGAGAGAGAGAGACATAAATGCAATGAGAGAGAGAGAGAAGGATAGAGAGAGGAGAGAAAGTTATCGGGGCAGAGAGACTGTGAGAGATACATTGAGAGATAGAGAAGAAGAAAATAGGGAGTGTAGGTAGAGTGAGAGTGTGAATGTGACAGAGAATGGAGCATGGTAGAGAGACTAACATGGCGCCGCTGGCGGTGGAGCTGGACATGGCGGTGCTTGAGATCACGCCACACTTGGAGCATTTCAGCAGCAGCCGGTTACGTGCCTCCACCGGGACACTTTGGGACACGCACACGCACACGCACACCCACACCCACACACACACAGGAATATACAATCACAGCCACATGCATTTGCAGTCACACATATTCCACCGAAAACACAGGTGCCCAAACATTAAAACAGACATACACATTTACACACACATCACACACTCACACGCAGACACACACAAACATACACACACACACACACACACACACACACACACACACACACACACACACACACACACACACACACACACACACACATCAACAAACACACACAAGCACACACACACAAAGACACAGATGTGAGTGGGGGAGCAGACAGAGGTCCAGGGTTCAGAACATGTGAAAATGAAGTCAGGGACAAATGGAGGAGAAGAAGAAGTCAGCGGAAGGGAAAGGGAGGGCACAAGACAAAGACAAAATAAATAAAAGGGACAAAGAAAGCAAAAAGAAAGCCAAATTAAAAACAGAGCGGACCAACAGCAAACAATAAGAAACAGGTAAGTTCACAGTGAACTGCTACGCCCACAGTTGATTAAGTAGAGAGTGAGCGATGGACACTGTTGAGCATTGTTACAGTATGTTGAGGTAATGAGGATTTAATGGACTACAGAGAAACAGACGGGAGCTGATCCATCCCCCTTCCCCTGTGGTAGGCTCCGGGTGTGTTTGTGTGTGTGTGTGAGAACGTTTGTTTGCGTTCATGTTCTCAGTGGTTTTCACCACTGTCTCGGAGTGAGGCTTTGCTTTGAAAGGCCTGATATTATTAATACTAGGAATGATAATATTTTGTATCATTTATCATTATCGTTGTCACCATCATTGTCATCACCATTGTCAACATCATCATCAGCAGTTTAAGTGAAAATCAAAGGGTTAACCCAAATAGATGGTTTGCAGAGCATATGATTATAATTGAAAACAATAAAATAAAACAATAAAACCCCAAAAGTTATTATCCCTGACCGTTTTTGAGAGAGTCAGTTAAATAACATGCAAAGGCATGTTTTTTTATTTATGGTCACTACAATCGAAGGCACTCACTTTAGAGTGCCTTTGGTAAGGGTGAAAGTTGAGAGCATATTGAAATTTAAAACATAATCATGATAATGATCATTATATACAGCTTTTCTCACAGCATTTTCAGTTTGAAATTATCTTGACGCGTTTAAACATATATTCATGGGAGTCTGTGTGAAGTTATAATTAAGAGTCATTATTGTTTAGTTAAATTAACATTTTAAAGTTAAATAGCAATTTATGACACTTTACATAATAACTGTGAGCTCAGTATGTTATTAGGTGAAAATTATTAAAATAAATCTAATTAGAGTATACATTGTAATTAGACAAAAACTGGTGGATGGATCTAATTCTGAACAATATCATTGTTTTTCTCACATCAAATAATTTACAGTGCACATTTAAACGATATTTTAAATAATTATATTCGGGAAACATGTTCAGCAGATGTTCTGTTGTTGTTGTTTTAGCGAGATACATATATGCAAAGACTCGTAAACATAGGTTACTGTTAGTGTTAAGAGACCTATTCATTCTTAAACTCCTCCCAGGGTGGTCAAGAGAAAAGTGTCTCTGTGTGGATCTGTAGACACCGCCCCAGTGGAGAATGTTGGGGGGCTGGGCACATGCTACGCTACATTAGCGTCCCATCACAGCTCATTGCCACTACGCCGAACATGTCCCCATGGCTTCATAAGGACATACATTATGCTAATGATTTTCTGTCCTGTTAGTAAAACTGGGACCACGGCTCCCGTGTCTTACATATGGGGGGTTTGTGTGAGTAACTGTGTGTGTGCGTGTGTGTGTTTTCCGTGTTCATGCCTTGTGCTCTGGTCAAAAGTGGACCATACGCTGAGGATAAAGATAGTGATAAGTGTTAGTCCACCACCATGAAACTGAAATGTTGTCAAGATAAGATTGTGGGACTGGGTTGTGTATGAGATGCGTATCTCAGATTCTTTGCCAATTTACTCCTTTACATGTAATGAATGAACTCAATTGCATTACTGGCTAACACATGATAATAGAGTCTCCCTCATCAACACATTTAGCTGAAGCACAACCTCGGTTTTTGAATTAGTTAGCAGAACCTGGATAAAATGGGACCAAAGATAAAAGATAAAAGCAAACGCACGTGGAAATTTAACAATGGGATTTTGTCAATGAGATTGCGGTGATTGTTCACTCTCTAACCACCCATGAATTTATTAAAGATAGCACATCCTTTGTGTGCTATCTATGTATGTTCGCACACGCACTCACAAAACGCACACACACCTTTTGATTAAAACTCCTCTCTGCAAACTTCAGAGGGTGTTCCCACTTCAATTCTCTCCAATATCAAACTTCTCTCTGCTCAATGCCAACAGTAGTGCGAATGTGTGTTTGCTTGTATCTGCACATTGATTGTGTACAATCAATCATGAAACACAATCTTCCCGTTTAACCGACATGCAATCAGCACGCCTTCTGTCTCTGATTTGAAGGATCCTCAACATTTAACAGAACCATTACATTAGCCTACGTCGGGGCAGCTGCCCCTGAGCCACTGAGAATGTACATAATCAACTGGTAAACATATGCGGGCGGGACATAGCGGTTTGCTTAAGGAGGGACATAGCGAACTCTTCGGATTCATCCGGCAGCTAAATGAGACAGATGTCGGACGATTTTCTTGCCAAAATTGCACACTTTTCACCTGCCAAAAAAGCAGGTATCAGCCTAATCTGTGGTGGATGTATCTATGCAGGGGCCGTGGCCGCGTCTTCCTCGCTCTCTGTCTCTTGAGACCTCTCGAAAGTAATTTGGCTCATTTCACAGGGACGGTTTCTTTCTGTAATAATCCGTCTTTCTGAGGCAATCTCTCACACTCTGCTTTGGACGGTGTTTTGCACTGCGAGTGAACGGAGATGAACTCACCCCGCCCGCTGCTTTTTAGACTTGTCCGAGATGCCGTCCCGAGACATGAGCTTATTGAACACCACAATTCCAATCAGCATATTCACCTGAGAGAGGGAGAGGGAGAGAGAGAGAGAAGAGAAGGTGGACACAAAGAGCGAGCCAGAGACCACCCGAGACATAGACAGAGAGAAACAGAAAGAGAGGGAGAGAGAGAGAGAGTAAGATGTTTTTCCAACATCGATGGTATTACAGACAACAGGCTACATTTAACATACATGAAGCCAAGGCTCAGTCTCTGAGCTCGCGTTAGAGTAGAGTTTGTCCGCAGTTAGCCAGTGCTACATATTCCATTAAACACACACACACACACACACACACACACACACACACACACACACACACACACACACACACACACACACACACACACACACACACACACACACACAGCTGTGCCAAAGCCTGTTGCCTCTGAGTGCTCAGAAATCCATCCCATCCGAGAGCTGCTGTTATTTGTTGTCAGATAGAAAATATTCAAATTGTCTGACCTCATACTCCTTTACAGGTATAATTCATATATACTCTAAATCTCGATCTCTATCTTGGTGTGTTAAGCCCCACGCCAACGCGTCAAAGATGTTCTGTTGGTCTATTCTCCTACCTTTCAATAACAGTCTCTTCCCCTGACGCCAGCCTCTTACTATGCATTACATTGGCTATTCATTCTACACTGAGGAGACTCGTCTTCCCATCCATTTTCACTGGATTGATTGGGATCCCTTATAGCCTTAAACCCTTTTTCCTCTGCATTGGCTACAGCACCGACAGTGGATCTATTCGTCTGCTTTCCCACTGAGCATATCGACACTCTGTCAGTCATGTCAAGCTTTCTCTCTCTCTCTCTCTCTCTCTCTCTCTCTCTCTCTCTCTCTCTCTCTCTCTCTCTCTCTCTCTCTCTCTCTCTCTCTCCCTCTGAGTCAGACACCCTCTGTTCAGCTTTTGGCCAAACTCAGTAATTAGACGAGGGTCCTAAGGGAAGGTCTGTGACGTCCTCTCCTCATTACCTACGTTTCTTTTTATTTTTTTCAATATGTGTGAATGAAGTAGGGGTGGGTACACTACACACACACACACACAGGCTTTTTAGAACTCTTTACACACACACACACACACACACACACACACACACACACACACACACACACACACACACACACACACACACACACACACACACACACACACACACACACACACACACACACACGCACACACACACACACACACACACCACAAGTGGTTCTTCAAACTTCATTAATTCTGAACAACTCTCATAAGTCAATATTCCTCCCCAACCTTAGAAGGGACGCCAGGGATAATATTTGGCCCATGGAACATGCATCCATTTAATGAGGGAAATGTTATTTTCTTTCATGATTTAAAAGGTGGCATTCACAGAGAGGACAAGGGGTGTTTAAAAAGTTGACCAAGTCACTAAACAAATGTTTTGTCATCACGAAGGTCAGCGAGGGAAGAACAGAAATGAGAAATCAGGATGTATGACAGTGTATTTCTTTTTGATTAACAGTACACATCATTAGGCAAAGGAGTAATGGGGACCAGTGTGATCCACTAGTGAACCCAGTAGCCCATAACTGGTCCCAGCAACTACCATTATTGTTCTGTTATTGTCTGTAAAACTGTTGAAAGTGGTCTTATTGCTATGCATACCAAAAGATACACATTGAAAACTACCGTGCCCTATAGGAGGGTTGACAATAGGTTGATTTACATGCACAAAAAACACATGCCTGCAGCTACATTCTAAAATAAATCCAACAAGCATCGCACAAGCATAAAACTAGTTATCAATGTGTAAACATCACTTACATTGAAAATATGAAATAACATGTGATCTGTTTCAATACTGTAACATATTGAGTGCTTGTTGCTCTATCATAATTTGTCATTGTTTACTCATCTTTATGTGCAGTTCATTTGATTCCGCATTTGGCTTTAGGCGACGGAAAACTGCTGAATTATTAAAAGATTCACAAACAATTATATTATTCTTTAACTGACAGGGAGGCTGAACATTGAAAAGAGACTTACCAGTACAATGACAGCAGCTGGTCCCACAAAGGCATAGAGAAGACCACCCTCTAAGGAGAGCCAGCAACTGAAAACACACACACAACCACACACACAGGAGATATTTACGCCATGGATCAGAACCAATGCATTAGTTGATTGCTTGTCTTGTAAAACCGAGATTTTACCCTCTCTAGTTGTGATTTTCAGTCTTGGAGGTTCAAAATACTGCACTTGAGCGAACAAACAAGCATTCAAGCAACATGTTTACTTGTGATTTTTTTTAAGTAAAGGGGACGAAAATAACAGAATTCTGTTTTTGTTATGGACGGAAAAATATGAAATATGTCAAAAATGTAAACCAGGAACCATGGCTCCTGCTTGTGAAAGAGTGATGAAGATAATAGTGTATTATCACATTAACGTAACTTTAGAACACTTTCTGAAAACACTACTTTTTTTTCAGTGATTCAGAAGGGAATTATTCTATTGCCGGATATGGCAATGTAGAGTGGAGGAATCACTCTAAAATAAATATTGTTTTCATATTTAGATGTTTCAGAAAAGGTTTGAGCACACAAAATACAATATTTTCAGCCAAGTGGCTGAACCACTCGGATCCTCAATAGTCTTGGATGCTCGAGGACTGCGACAAACGCCAAACTACCAACCCCTTTGCCAGTTTATAAATGTTTTTTTCCGGGCTATTTTCCTTCTTTTTTGTCTCTTTTGTGAAACCAGTGTTGTGAACCGCACTGCATAACTTAAATTACACACACGGGTAACTTTAAAAAAACAAACCGAATCTTCAGAGAACAGAAAAATATCAGAATGTCAACAGAGATTCAGTTTAAAGCTTGCTGTGAACGAGCGTGGGATGCAGAGAGTTATACTCACTAGCTGGCTGTGCCGTAACCTCTCGCTCTGGTGAAGCCTACCGACACTGCTACTACTAGGGCCGGGAGACCTGCAAGAGACAGAGAGAGAGAGAGAGAGAGAGAGAGAGAGAGAGAGAGAGAGAGAGAGAGAGAGAGAGAGAGAGAGAGAGAGAGAGAGAGAGCGAGAGCGAGAGCGAGAGAGAGAGAGAGCAATTAATGAAAAATCACATATTAGGCATTTAAGAACAGGATTAGAACAGAGGATGAAAGGAAGCAGTTATGTGGGACATCAAACACGGCAGGCGTCTTCAGTAACGCTGACCCCCCGGTCGCATGTTCCCCTTTTCCCCCTTCAGACACTCACAAAACGCTGAAGACCGTCGGGTTTGAAAGAAGAAACCCTGCTCTACAAGTCGCTTAATGAGAATACCACCTTAAACCATCATGGCCTATCTCAAAGTTTGTTCCCCTTTTACTTATCTGTTTTACAAATATTTCCGGCGGTAACACATGCGGCCTAATTCCCTTGTAAAATCGAGTATTGTTTCATAGTGTTTTCACTCCTCAACCCAGGCTGATAGAGCCCCTGTGAATGCGTGGGGGGTTTGTTTGTGAGAGTATGGTTCTAAGAGCACAGGTTGAGGAATGAGAATAACATCGATATTATGCGGCGGGAGATAGGTGCGTAGGTCAACACAGAGTTAATTACGGTAATTGGGCTCTTTCGTCAGCGCATATGCGCGCAAGTGTGTGCGCGAGCGGTTTGCGTTTGTGCGGCGCCAGTGTGATGGCTGTTTGCGTGTTTGCTTTATGCGTTTCATTAGGTGTGAGAGAGTGTGAGTGAGTGCAGTGGAGGACGTGCCAACGAAAGGGGGGGGAGGTTGTGTTCGTAACTAGCTTGGCTCTGAAATATGCATGCAATTAACAAAACTGTGATTATGGCCACAAATGAAATGCAATTAGAAAAAAAAAGTCATATTAACATTAAATAATAAGACGGCGGGGGGGGCAAAGGCAAAGCCCATTTCACCCACGGGTAGGAAGTTTCACTTAAACACACACACACACGTCTGTACTTCTCTCTTCGTAGAACACACCCATTTTGGCAGTTGCTATGGCAACTGATATCAATCAGAGAATTTGGGAAAGAAAATTGCAATAGGGATATGGTAGGAATAAGCTGTTTGATCCCCCCCCTCAACTCCCCCTAAACCAGCCATCCAGCTTCAGGCTGCTTCCAGGACAGCATCATGGCTTCTGTAAGTGTATGAGTTCATTCAATACATTATGTGCCCCCCCTCTCTCTCTCTCTCTCTCTCTCTCTCTCTCTCTCTCTCTCTCTCTCTCTCTCTCTCTCTCTCTCTCTCTCTCTCTCTCTCTCTCTCTCTCTCTCTCTCTCTCTCTCTCTCTCTCAAAGTGTTTGTGGTGTGCGTCTGAAGTGTATCTCTTGAAAGTGTGCTGTCGTGCGCTTGAAGTCATTGATGTCCGTATCCATGCATTCCTTTTGTTAAAGTTATTCAATTGTGTTTGTTGTTGTGTTTCAGTTTAGTTTGAAGATTGAACCGTCAGCGCGATTGTTCTTCAAAAATGTAAGCAATGAACTGACAAGCATTTTTATACTGACAATGTTTTCATTTATTTTCTTTTTTTAATCATTTGAATTTGATGTGGCAAGTAAATCCAGATGAGACTGACCAATCAGACCTTGTTCAGGATGGTGCGCCAATTCTGTCTTTGTTCCGGGGACATTTTCACCACATTGGTGGCTTTTCTATTTCCTCCTGGATTAGAGGCTAATGTACCTTCCACGGTGGAAACCGTGAAGGGCAGGACCCCGACGCGGAGGCGAGAGCTTTTGGGCCCACTCTCCTGCTTTATTAATGTTCATTCACCAAAACGGTGGAACCGGGCTGTTCTTTAACAGGTCAAAGGTTGCATCAGAGCCGGGACCGGGGCCAGAGAGAGCATCATTGAAGCAGAGCAATGGGGGAGTGAAGGGGGGGCTATGAGAACTGTGCAGTATAAGCTTTACCTCTGGAATAATAAAAGAGTGCGCAATGTGTTTTTAACCACGCTCTGTACCGTCTTCGTGGATTTCAGCACAGTTTGATCAGGGCTAATGCTCCGGTGATTAAAGACTGACGTCTGCGTCTATAAAGCTGCCAGCCTGGGGTTAGCACCCAGCGAAAACATCTTCCACGAATGGATCCTCCGCCCGCCGTCTGACACGCGCCACAACTGCACCTCTGCCTCACCAGGAGAAACCACACTCCGTTTTTATTGCATTTTTTAATGCGAAACCTTTTACGGCGCAACCCCTTTCTTACATGTGATAAATTATATTGACTTTATAGGAGGGTTTTTTGGGGGATTCCAAAGGAATCCGGGGGAAGACCTAGATGAGCGTTTGGTCTGAGCAGTGTTAGCTCAGTCGTAAATACTTACCGAGACAGAAATTGAGGATTTGGAGAGTAAGCAGCTCATTAATGGTCACTAGGACAACACCGGTAGTGCGGCCGGTGGCTTCTCGTGGCGTGTATCGTTACAGGAAAGGAAGCCCTCTTCATTATTGTTGATCACCTCAAACCTGACAACGCCCTGAGGTTTAATGAAAATAAGGTACGCCTTCACCTGACCCAGTGGCACATTCCACTGCCCTCTACAGGGCTGGGAACAGAAAGAGTACTTCTGCCACCAGTACGGGTAGTTACCGATGATTACAGAGATAGGGAGGAATAAAAAAGTGCGCAATCAAAGACTTTAGATATGAGGCGTTTCTGATGAAAATCAGCAACCTCTTATACATCAGGTGCTGCAAATTCAGAGCACATCCGACTGTAATAAGGGTTGGCAGGAGCTTAGGTAGGAGGTAGAGCGGGTTGACTGGTAAACGGAAGGTTGCTAGTTCAATCCCCGGCTCCTCCTAGCTGACTGTCGAGGTGTCCCTGAGCAAGATGAATGGTTGCATTGGATAAAAGCATCAGCAAAATCCCCCAAAATGTAACTGTAAATATAATAGGGGCGTATCCGATAAAGGTTTTGCATAGTTTGATTCCTATTCGTCAGGCCAACCCCAACGTTAACTGATCATCAAAACACATATGATACATTTCTAATACACGCGGCCCGATGATTCCTCCTATTTTGTGACCCTGTATGGTTCAAGGGCTTGAAAATAATCAACGGGCCTATCAGGGTTTCCCCACGCCTCCGCTAAATGCGCGACAGATTATGGCAGCATCTGCATTCAATTTGTTATAAAATATATGCAAATAGGAGCCTTATTTACTGTTACATAACATAAGCTAGTATTATATATCGTAATTATAGTAATACATTTTACGAAATCAAACAGTTGCCAGTCACCGTGGAAATGGAGAGCTCCGTTCTGTGTGATTACGCACGGTACTCACATCCCATCATGGCAAATTCCTGCATCGATAAGATGACCGTAGAGGGGTTTGACTCATTAAAGATGTAAAATACATGTGAATGGCTCAGGCGTTTAGGATTTATAGACAAACCGCAAAGAATGTAATAACAAGAACCAGCAGGCAGAATATCTCTCACCAGTACGAATGGTACCAAGTGACAGCTGCTGTTGACACAGTTTGCGTTTTACTTTTTGGGATCATCTTCAATGGTTTCACAATGCTGCCAAACAAAGTTATTGTGAATCCTTCAAGCTTAAAGGTACGACCACCCCAAACGCGTTACGCGCATAACGCGCCTAACCTGCCACTTGATCATTGTGTGTCACAAAAATGGATAAACGCGCCTACGCAGCAAGATGAGCCCGCCCAAAACTAATTTTTCCCCCGCTATTTTTCTTTTTCCCCACAAACATGGCTGAGATCACAACCATCGCTGTGCTGTATTTGTTGTGGGAGTCAAGGAAACGTAGTGTCGTACAGGATAGGACGAGCACACACTGAAACGATGACTTGGTCGTCCATCTTCTTTCTGCTTCTGTGCAGCCTCCGTCTCTCTGCCAGTCACGTCGGGTCAAGCTCAACGCTGATTGGCTATCTTTAACGCTCCTAAGCGTCACGCGTAGGAGCGTAAAAAGTTAATTATTTTTTACTCTGCGCGTAGGTGCGTTGGCGCTGCTTTAGCGCGTGTAACGCATCTACGCGCTTAAACCAATGGTTCCCTATGCAAAAATGCCGATTTTCTACGCCTCTTACGTTTCCCAACAGGAAATGATTGCATAGAGCAGCTGCCATTACACAAAGGGGTTATTAAGCAAACAATAAGGACATTTATTCAAAACAAAACATAACACAGCCAATTGCAGACAAAAGAGTAAGTCAAACCGCCACAAAACAAACATTGTATAATTTATGGGCTTTTCCTTTTAGAAGCCAAGCAATTATCTGGTATCATTTCATTTAGCTCCCCTATCTTCCCAATGGTATGTCCCGCTGTTACATAATTCTCAAAGAGGCCATCCCTAGAATGTAATATGATGGACAAATTGTAATAAATTACAATTTCCATAGAATAATTAAAAAAAAATTCCATTCAGGTTTTTTCACAGATTGGAAGTGAAACTTGGTCATGATATCATCACCATCGTAGACTCCCAATATCACACATCTTAATTGGGTGTAGAACAAAGTAATACCCAGACAATATGCATTTCATTCAGCAGCCCATTGATACAACAGGTAACGGTTGGACAGAACGCATCGTTTCATGGTGACTTTGATCTTCACTTTGCTGCGATAGGGTCAATATGGAGGAGAGCGAGCAAAAAACAATCATGGGTGAGCGGTCACTGGACCCTGTGTTCATATTGAACGACCCCCCCGCCTGCCTCCCCCCAGGGCGGTTCACCTTCAGATGGAGTTTGTTGATTAGAGAAATCACAAATAGACTGGACACTTTACGGTTGACCTGTCAGAGTGTACAAACCCCAGAATCTCCCCAGGATAGCACTTCACTGCCTCATTCTTTTTGTGATGTATTTATGTGCCACACATCAAGTAAAAATGTGTTCGAAAAAATGTCCCCTCTCTCCCTCTGTCGTTGTTTCTTTCTCAGGCTCTCTCTCCCTCTTTTTTATCTCCACCTATCTCCATCCATCTCATTGTCTTGCGGTTGTTAAACATTCAATACATTCTGTACCCTTGCCTCTGTATCAGTGGAGGGCATCAAAGACCGGATCAAATAGGCAGGATAGATCAATATGTGTTTGTGTGTGCAATCCCATTGGATATCTCCTTGAGATCTTGCCAATATGGAGATGTAATCATGGTAGCATTTATAAAATTCACAAAGCCATGCGTTTTCTCCTTCAGTCTGGCGGATGGGAGATCGTAAAGGACAGGACACAGGGATACTTGTGGTTTGACAGGAAGAGAATGGTGTGACACCATTCAGGTTCACGTCACCAATAAAGGAGGAAAGATAAAGTACTGATGTTAAGAGACTGATAATCTGGGATCCAGCAGTCCTACTTTGCTATTGCAGAGCTTCTGGGGAGGCCAGAGGAACCAAACACTGGAAGAGCCAAAGCGGTTTCGTTAGAGTGGCAAGTCTGCACAGCATTGATTTGATACCTTATCAGACAATGTTTAACAGTTCCTCGCCTCCATTAACGCAATTGGGCGAAACAAATGAGGCCAAGGGAAAGTGAAAGTATGATTTGTGGACTAAAGAACAGAAACCGTACGTGTGTGTGTGTGTGTGTGTTTGTGTGTGTGTGTGTGTGTGTGTGTGTGTGCATGTGCGTGTTCATGTGCACCTACCCCAGCCGAGGCACAGGAAACGCTTGCGGATCAGGCGCGACCTCATCTTGCCGATGACGGCGAGGTAAGACTGCCACGCCTCGGTCAGTACCCAGCAGAACGACGCCAGGAAGAAGAAATGCAGGAAGGCCGCCGTCACAGTGCACAGACCCTTGGGTGAGCGAGATTGAGCAAGAGGAACAATAGAGAGAGAGAGAGCAAGAGAGAGTGAGAGAGAGAGAAATAGACGGAGAGAGAGTTTAGTTAATTTCTTCTGAAGGAAGCAAGGGATGTGAGTATAAAGGTCACAGTGCTGAAATTAAAGATCTCATTAGTACTGCGCTATACTGCGGAATGTCGACTTGTTGCAGAGACAGAGAGAGAGCGAGAGAGAGAGTTAGAGCGAGAGAAAGAGAGCGAGAGACCGCGAGAGAGAGAGAGAGAGAGAGAGAGAGAGAGAGAGAGAGAGAGAGAGAGAGAGAGAGAGAGAGAGAGAGAGAAACAAATAGAGAGAGAGTCCACTTGGCAGTGAGAGAAGAGTCAGGACAGAGAACGCCA